>NC_068562.1:18630769-18941346 GCF_022201045.2 Citrus sinensis
ATGTTGACACACTTTTGATTGAGGAATTGGAAAGCACTTTGCTAGTCCATGAGCAGAAAGTAATCCGACAGGATAATGAAGAACTGCAACTCTGTCACTACTCCAATTGAAAAAGGATTGAAGCTTGTTAAGGATCCTGCAGGAAAAATAGTTGATAGTACCCTTTACAAACAGATTGTTGGAAGCTTGATGGAACTAACTGCATGCATTATATCAGGTCAAGTTTCTGTTAAGTACATCAAGCTTCCAACAATCTGTTTGTAAAGGGTACTATCAACTACTTTTCCTACAGGATCCTTAACAAGCTTCAATCCTTTTTCAATTGGAGTAGTGACAGAGTTGCAGTTCTTCATTTGAAAAAGGATTGAAGCTTGTTAAGGATCCTGCAGGAAAAATAGTTGATAGTACCCTTTACAAACAGATTGTTGGAACCTTGATGTACTTAATGGCAACTCGACATGATATAATGCATGCAGTTAGTTCCATCAGCAGATATATGGAGCGTCCAAGAGAGGATCATCTTTTAGCTGCAAAGAGAATTCTTCGATACTTGCGTGGTACAGCTAAATTTGGGTTATTCTACAAAAAGGGTAAAAAATCAGATTTGTATGGCTTTACAAACAGTGAGCTGGAGATTTGGATGACAGAAGAAGCACGTCTGGATATGTATTTATGTTTGGTTCAGCAGCTATTTCATGGTCATCTAAGAAGCAACCGATAGTTACTTTGTCAACAACTGAGGCTGAGTTTGTTGCAGCAGCTTCTTGTGCATGTCAAGCACTTTGGCTGAAAAATATTCTTCATGAACTTCAGTTTAAGCAACCAGAGTCAACACAAATCTTCTGTGATAATAGTTCAACAATTAAACTTTCAAAGAATCCAGTTCGCCATGGAAGATGCAAGCATATAGATGTGAGATACCATTTCTTGTGAGACTTGACAAAAAATGAAGTCATTGATCTTGTTTATTGCAGGAGTGAAGACTAAGTTGCTGACATCTTTACTAAACCCCTCAAATTGGCTAGTTTTTTTAAGCTGAGAAAGTCACTTGGAGTTTGCAAATTGCAATTTGAGGAAGATTCTGCAGAATGTTTAAACTGAATGTTAATAACATTTAGTTTAAAGGAGGGATTGTTGGAATTTCCTTGTGTCAATAAGTTGCTTTTATGGTCCTAGTCTTTAGGAAGTTTGTTGGTAATGTTATTTGCAAGATTGTGTTTACCTAGTCTTTAGGCTATAGTTACTGGAAAGTGGCTGCAGTATTTGCTGAATAATGGCTGCTATTATTTCGTTAAGTTTGTTCATGTAACGCCTATAAAAGGCAACCTCATTGTGAATAAAATGTGTAGTACTTTCATCCATTTATCCTTGCTTTGAGTGAACTATTTCATATTCACTTATAACATGAATTATGCAGAAGGATTCATAAAAGAATTAGCAAAAAAGAGAAATATACTTCAAAAATTATTAAGAAAAAAATAATACTAGAGGATGGAGTGAAGAACACACAGAATCTGTAAAAAACTTAAAGGAAGAATGTAAAAATCTTCCAACATTAAGACTGCCAGAAGAAAATGATAAATTAATAATACAAACGGATGCATCTGATTTATATTGGGGAGCAATTCTTAAAACTGATATGAGCAATTCTTAAAACTGATATAAATGAGATTTGTCGATATACTAGCGGAACGTTTAATCAAGCACAAGTTAATTATCCTGTACATGAAAAAGAACTCCTTGCGATATATAAAGGAATTAAAAAATTTTAATTATTCTTACTCCAGAAACAATTTATCGTAGAAACAGACAATACTCAGGTAAGTTCACTTGTTAGTAGAATCTTACCAAACGAACCTCAGTACAGAAGACTGCATAGATGGCAAGTTTATTTGTCTTATTATAATTTTAAAATTATACACATAAAAGGCACTAACAATTTCCTTGCAGATTTCCTAAGCAGGAACATAGAATTCGGAAAATGAATGCAGAAATAAATAAAACCATATCTGTAATAAATACTGAAATACAGAGGCTCAAGGCCGAGGCATCTGACATGCTTGATGCAATAAATTACATGAAAGAGGCCGCAGAGGGCCATGAGAAGGGAATACATTTGTTAGAGTCATACATTTGTTAGAGTCATACATAAACAACCTAACAAAAGGGCTTTCAATAAACACTAGCCCAATAAATATAGGAAGCAGTAGTGGACCACACCCACAACAAGAACCGGTCTCTAACCCAATTGTCAACCGAACCATATCTATAGAAACCGAATCACCAAAAGCAACTTCTTCAAAAAAGTTTATCAAAATAAACAACTCTCCTTCAGAAGAAGAAGAAAAATCCTCTCCTCTAAATCCAAAAGAAGAAGAATATAAATAGTTTTCCTCTTGGGTATATTCTACTTGTTCCCACAACAATACAATCTTCAAATCTCCAGAAAATAATATGTACCCCAGAATGATAGCCATAAAAGGAGCAGATCCACTCCTTGTTGGAAAAATAGCCCAATACGGGTATCTAGACTTAGTATATCCAGACACAGACCTTAGGGAAATAGCCAGTTTAGATGAGCTATTAGTAAAAGAGCTTTCTAAATTTGCCCAAAAAGATCTATATATCTAAAATTCTACACCATCAGTTCAGAATACCATCAGAATGTAGAATACCAAGCATATTATATGATCTCAGTGGGACATATTACAAAGAATTTTCAATTAGAAGTAGGAACTGAATATACAAATGTTCCTCATATAACCAATGCATGGATAAGAACCCGTAGAGCTGGAGGAATAAAAACAATATGGAGTATCGCTAAAGATCTCTATAAGAGAAATTATAGAACAATTATCCGTTTCCAAAACTATATCCTTGTAACTTCAGAAGATAGCCATACACCATCCAATATCCTTCTAGAATTCATCAATGAAATCAGTACCATCAGATTCCCCAGTAGCAGTGAAACTATGCAACAGGCTTATCAACTTATGGAAGTAAAGCAGCCTGACAAGTAAAAGATGCTGGAAGCAGACATAAAAGATAAAAAAATGTTCGTGGCAGACAGAGAAGATAAAAAGATGCTCGTGGCAAACATAAAAGATAAAAAGATGCTCGAAGATAAAAAAGAATGCTCGTGGCAGACAACAAAAAGAAGTGCCCGACAAAATAAAAAGAAGAAGATAAGAAGAGAAAGACATGTGACATTATTTTTCTTCGTAACGATGTAAGCAATGATGTAAGAGGCCAATAATGTAGAAGGCCAATAATGTAAAAGCCAATAATACAAGGGCTATAATGTAAATCTTCTCCATCAATAAAAGGGAGAAAGAGGAAGAAAACCTCAGATGTTCTTAGAAGAACTCAAAACATATCTCAAAATTCTCTCAACTATGATTCTGTAAACACTTCTTTGCTCCAAACCATAAATCACATCGTCATAAATCATTAACAAAAACCATCAGAGAAAAGAAAAAGAAACCTAAACTTCTCTAACACTTCTTCAACAAGCCGATCAAAATCCATACAGTAAAGCCATCTGAGTCCGCAGATCCCGCTGAGGCAGGAAGCCGTTAAGGGAATAGGACATCCAGGCTGCAGGTCACTGGAAAGAGATCGGGAGGGGAAGAAGTTAAAGAAAATTAGGTAATAATTCTTAACCTTTATCTCTTGGTGGAGGTTGTTGATGGTCGATTGATGAGACAATTTATGGAGGGAGAGCAAATTTTTATAATGAAACAAATCTTTAATTATCTTTTATAATATGAATCATAAATTTTATTTAGGAGAATCTAAAGAATACATGATAAACTCAACTACAAAAATAACATATAATGAATATATGATGATCATAGACTTTAATTTAGGATCGTTTAAACAGAGTTCATATATGTTCAGTAAATAGGAGCTTGTAAGAACAGAAGATTTATTAGCCATATACTCACTGGATTTACCTCAAGAAATAAAACAAAAGATCATAAAATATATTGAAATAGATAACCTAAAACATAACATAATCATGTTAACAATAGAAGAAGGAATCGATATAGCAAAAGCATACTTAAAACAAAAAGATTATAGAGAAGAACCTTCATGTACTTATAATTCCGATAACGAAGAATTTGAAATATAACTTGTAAATCTGTTCATATAAGAAAAATACTGGATAATTGTATATCGGCTGGAAACCAAGGTGTGCGGGCTACTGGTCCAAAGGAGATTTAAATATCTTGGTTTGCCAATGATCTCATCACTCTGGTAAAACAACGCCACGTACAACTACCCACTGGTATTAACTAAAATGTACTCTATATATGCTGAAAGAAAATAAATCTTTTAGTTATACATGTAAAATATCTTTTGTTATTTATTTTGATTATTTTGTAAATCTGTAAATTTGTTTTTGTATAAAATAACGAAATGGCATCTATGTTGATTATTTTGTTTATATTTGTTTGTTTATAATTGATTATGTTTTATTTTGTTTATCTGTTTTTTTTTTATGTTCACACGAACAAGATGGTATCAGAGCCAAACCATAAAAATGGATCCTATACAGGCAATAGTTAATAGTTTATATACATTAAAAGTATATAATAAAGAAGAAATAAAAAATTTAATAAAAGCATTAAAAACTGATAAAAATAATATAAGAAATATAGAACTTGAGTTAACCGAGGAGCTTAGAGAAAGATTTATAGATACAACAGGTGGTGAGATATTGATAGAGAAAAAAAATGAAATTTATTGATAAATTTATAAAATTTTTAATATATTGGTATAAAACTAAAACAATATGAATCAAGCTGTTAATACAATACAAGAATTGGCAAATAGTATAGAACGTATGTGTCTAGGATGGAAAATCATAGTAAATATATATATAAATTTGATAAATCAGAAAATAGATTTGTTAGAACAAGAAAGAATAGGATTGATAAATTTAGGACCAGAAATTTATTCTGAATTTATAGATTTATATGAATTCGACAATCATTTATTATTATTGAAGGAAATCAATAAAACTTTAGAAAGAATAAAAAATAGATGTAGAAGGGATGGAAGAAGACAAATACTTCCTCAATTATAGAAAATAAAGAAAAATAAAAGGACTTAAATGAAATTTGCCAAGAATAATAAAACAAAAACCGTAAGGTACATTAATTGTAACTTAGGCACTCCCTATCTTAAATGGTAAAAGATTGTCTATACAAAACAAAAGAAATATGAAATATAAAAATTCCAGCTATTTTAAGACCAAGTTCTTTTCATGTGAAAGAGGCAATATGGAGAAGCATTTTGACCAATTTAGATAGAAATGTGAAATTAGTGCATCCTTGCTTCACGATTCTACCTTGCTAATGTAGTGCTTTCGATATACCGCATCAATAACACAGAAACAATAACTCATAGTTATTTTAGAATTTTTTTTTATAATTGTAATTAAACTTTTATTTATTTATCTTGTTTTAAGTTATAGTGCTTTATCCTGAAGCAATAACCAATTAATTGAATTGCTTTCTGTCAATGAATACTAAAAGTTTCAAAAAAAATTAAAAAAAAAAGAAAGAAAGAAAGAGATGCAAATTGCTGTTGATAATTGAGTTTAATTTGGGAAACATAAAATAATTTAGCATAACTTATTGTAAATGAATGAATTTATTAAGTTGATCAAAAAGAGAAAAAGATTATCCTATGGAAGAAGATAAAACCAGTTATGTAATATCTGGAATGGTGGTGCACGAGGGTACATTCTCTTACTATTTAATCACTTCACTATTATTAATCAATCTGATTGAGAAATGTTTAATGAGCTAGGAATTAATGAATGACTTATGAGTTATGACTATCTCTTTTAAATTTTTTTCTTTTTTTTTACTGAGTATTTCGATTTTCTGCTCATTTGAGCGGAGTTCAACTTTAAAATTTTATATTTCCACTAAAGAAATTTTACCAATTCAACTAATTAGTACTCAATCTCCCTTTTATTTTTAGCTTGCAACCACTAATTGGCTTATTTAGCAAGTTCTCTCATAATTGTACAAAATGTTCCAATTTTTTCAAATTTTGGACGGGTTTTAAATAAATGGATAGCAACACTCGTGTTGACCGTGATTTGACAAAATGGTGATAGCTTATTTTAAAAAAAAAAATTGCGAGGAATAACCATTTGAGACAAAAATAAAAAACCCCATAATTTATTTCTTTCTTTTTTTTTCTAATAGAAATGTTCCGGCAAATCCTGAATTTTGACCCAAAAAAATATTATATATCCCAAAAGAGTTTGTGCAATCGTTTTACCAAATTACACTCCCGGTCGTTTTTCCCTCAGTTCCGTAAAAGATTGGATTATATAAACATATATGTAAAAGATTATTATTATTATGAGACTACACAATTAAATATAACAAAATTTAATTAACAATTTCTTAATTTTCTCCATGATGAGGCCAATGGTTTGAGTATTCCAGTGGGTGTGGGAGCTTGGTAACTTTTAATTATTTTCTTTGATTTTAGTTGTAATTCAACTTTCATACATTCAAATAGATCTCAACGGACACTAAATTAAGCTTCAAAATTCCAAAAGACCTATTAGATCAATATTATTTCTATTACTCACTTAATAAACGAAAAATAAGATGGCATAAAATAGGTTATATAATTAAGAGTCTTGTTAATTTATAATTAATGTAACTTACAATTCTTATAATAAGACAGTAGATTCCACTATCATATCATAAATTTTTATATATTTTATTATAACCGTAAGTTGCATTGAATGTAACTTAATAAAATCCCACAATTAAATATCACAATTTCTACCGTACAATATTATGCCATGGTTTTGTGCGGGGTCTTTGATCTTTTTTTTTTTTTTTTCACAAGACAAAATTAGCAAAAACAAAAGGTTTCCAAAGCCAACACACAAAACCATGGCATAATATTAGTGGCAGTAAGTGGTCTCAAAATCAGGCGTTCTAGCCAGTTTCGTTTGGTGGGCATATATGGCTACAAGACAAAGGCTTTTTGCCTGGCAGTTTCTTCATCATCATCATTGTAACACCCCAAATCTAACACGTGCGGAGTAAAAGAAAGTCTACAGAATCCTAACCTAGTTTCTCTGATACCACAATTGTAACACCCCAAATCTAACACGTGCGGAGCACGTGAAGAAGGAGGTTACTCACAAATCATAATCTTTACTCATAAGTTTCAAACTGAAATTCCTCCAATTCTTATTCAAATAAATCCATAAATCCAAACGTCAAATACTAAATAATCTCTCTCGAGGACATATAAAAATAATAACAAAAGTCTCAAACTCCAAATTACACGTTCATAATAAAAGTAACTAAATAGAAACACAAGTCTATTCCTCCTCTTATTCAATAGCAAACGGAAACTGGAAATCATTAACTCCAAAGCTAAGTGCACCTCTCAAAAGAAACTTAATCTGCAAAAAAGTAATGACGAGGGGTGAGCCGTCAACTCGGTAAGTAAAACCATTCCTAACACACTAGGCCTATCGATACCAAAAATATTGCAAGCCTTCTTTTGTTTAAAGCATATATCATAATCCATAATTTTCATAAAACGATATATCACAATAACATAAGATAAATTCTTAATAATTCAGAATATTCAAAAGCATATTTACTTACGAATCAACTCATGTAATACGTATACAGAAAACAAACAGGTTAGCTCATGTCACATAGTGTCACCTATAGTCCCGGTGACCCGGCCAGAAACATAATCAGAATATCGTGTGCACATTCAGAACAGAAACCCAGTACTGGTCCAGACAGATATATCGTATATTACGATCAGAATCAGAATCAGAATAACTATGGACAATGAGCCAAAACATTAGGAATCTCATACAATTATCAGTAATTGAAATCATATATGGGTACAAAACATTCGTATCAGATTTATAAAAGTTCATATCCATAATATAGGCTTGCATAACATTTTAAAGATAACATCATAAAAGGTTGTCATGTCATAAAATCATTTACATATTAAAAAGCATTTATAAAATACTTTGTTAAAAAGAATGGTTTGAAAACATTTACATAAAGCTAATTTTGTTATCAAAATTAGTAATCCTTTAAGTAGTATCAAAACATTTATACTTATAATAATAATATCAAAATACTTCTACATATCCAGTACATTAGGAATGAAGTTACTTACCTCGACAAATGAACTTGGATTAACACACCTCTAAGCTTCTAAGAGCCTCAAACACCTTCAAAACCTTAAACAAATACAAGATATGACAATCAATAACTTATTCTAAGAATTTGATTTTCTAATTCATACCCGTACAGGTCTGATTCTCGGAATTTTAACTCTTAATCAAAGACTCAGAATGATATAAAATCCTATGGAACCATTCTGGACATCCATGAGTACCCCATGTAAAATTTACAAGAGGATCCGATATCAAAAACATTTTAAAAACTATTTACTTCTCAGCAAATTCGAAACTGTTTTCACATAATCTAAACCAAACAGAACGGGTTCCGTGATTTTTATAAAATAAAATACTAATCAGAAAATTATGAAATTAAAACTGGGAATCCTAGACACATATATTAACATACATATAAACTTTCAGAATTTTTTGAGTTCATTTGGTGGTACAAATAGTCTTGTGAATCTGATCACAATACTGGAATCGTGGATTTCCAGTGCAGTGGTTTCTATTTCCAAAATACGTATAAAATTGAAAACGAAGTTGAATTTAATGAAATAAAATTTAATCAAGAAGCCCTACATGTCTAGTTTCCAGAAATATAAATTTTATAAGAAAATTCGTTCAGAAAATATAGCTTTAAAAATTCGAGATACTCATGCTGTTCAGAATAAACGTTGTGAACTTACCCGTCGCTTTGAGTCTCTCCTAAACAAAGGTTTGAATCCTAAGATTTGGGTAGGAGCGTAAAGAGCAGCAGAGAAGAAGGATAAACGTTGTGAACTTAGGGTTATGGAAGGGGGAAAAGTATGTATTTATAGGGGATCTTAAGAAACCCTATTCAATAAGGAAAAATAGCCCTTTTCCAAAATGATCTCATAAATAACCTCTATTTAATTAGTACCCCTTTCTAAATAAGGGTTATAGGCCACTCATAATTCTCAATGAAAGCCCAATTTCCATAATTTAATATGTATGGGAATTTGTGGCGTTACAATCATCGTCAGTATTATTATTATTATTTTCCCTAAAATCCCAATTGAAATCTAATACAAATAAGTAACCAATTAATTAATTAATTAATGCTCTCTAAAACCCCCCAATGGAAATCACTCTATATATATGCATATGCTTCCAATTCTGCTCTTACACTCTTACTCACTAATTTTGCTTCCACTATTTATCAAAAACAATGAATCATTTCATTCTCATTGCTTCACTTCTTCTCCTTTTCTTGTTAAATAATTTTATTGTTGAAGCTCGACAAATTGCAAAAAGCACAACTACTGGAACCAGATGGGTAGTTCTAGTTGCTGGATCCAATTATTATGAAAATTATCGGCACCAGGTTAAATTTTATTAATTGATTAGTTTTACTTTTTATTTAATTTACATACAAATTAATTTTGTCGATTTTTCACCATCAAATTTGCTGGTTATTTTTGCAGGCGGATGTGTGTCACGCGTATCAAATTCTGAAAAATGGAGGATTAAAAGATGAAAACATAATTGTTTTCATGTATGATGATATTGCATTTAACGTTCAAAATCCAAGGCCTGGTATCATCATCAACAAGCCGTACGGCCCTGATGTTTATAATTGAGTCCCCAAGGTATTTATTTATTTATTTATTTTGCCTGATAAATCAAACTTTTTTAATTTGATTATATGATTCCTATGGCTATTTTACAGGATTACACTGGTGAAAATTGTACTGCCAACAATTTTCTGGCGGTGATTCTCGGCAACAGAACTGCACTCACCGGGGGCAGTGGCAAGGTTGTAAATAGTGGTCCGAATGACTATATTTTTATTTATTATGCAGACCATGGAAGCGCTGGTATGGTCGGTAAGTATCAACATTATTAATTAGTAAAATTAATTGTTTTTTTAAGCTTTAATTTCTTATTATTATTATTTTTTCTTCAATCTTATAAATTTTTTCACATCAATGTTTTTATAATTTATGTGCTGCAGCAATGCCTACTGGAGATGACCTCTACGCTAAAGATTTGATAGAGGTGTTAAAAAAGAAACACGAGGCTAAATCTTATAAAAGCATGGTAAGTAAATGAAATCAATTAACCATTATGCAAATTTAATTACTAGTTGATAACTAATCAATTAATTAAAAAAAAATTTTTTTGGTTGGCAATTTTGGGGTGAAATTAATTAGGAAATTAATTTTACCTTGAAGCTTGTGAATCCGGAAGCATGTTTGATGGGCTTCTCACGGAAGACATGAACATATATGCAGTCACAGCTTCAACTCCTGCAGAGAGCAGCTACGCGATGTATTGTCCCGGGCATTATCCGAGTCCCGAGGATGATTTTGAAACTTGTTTGGGTGGTCTCTTCAGTATTTCTTGGATTGAAGATAGGTCAATTAATTGATTATTTGATTTTTCATCGATAAATTTGATGTTAATTAAAATTTATAATTTTTTTTAACTTTTCTGTGTAATGGCGTGCAGTGAAAAACATGATTTACAGAAGGAAACACTACAGCAACAACATGGAGTGGTAAAATCTATTTTTTTTATTAATTAAAGTTATCACGTCTCTCTCTCTCTTTTAAAAAATAAAAAATAAAATAAAATTCTCTGGTTAATTCCGTCGAGTTTTACAGGTTCGGAGGAGGACATTGGTAGATTATTTAGACTTTAGCTCTCATGTAATGCAGTACGGAAACAAAGAGCTGAGCAAAGAGCCAATTTTTACGTATATTGGCACGAATCCTGATAACGACAACTTCACGATGAAGGCTGAAGAATTTTCTTCTAACCCATCAGCTGAAATTGCTCATTCGAGTCGTTTGACGAGGGGAGCTGTTAGTCAACGCGATGCTCAACTTCATTATCTTTGGCACAGGGTAATTCAATTAATCTTTTATCAAATTATTGTTTAATTAATGAGATCTTGTAATTTGAGTTATAATAATGTTTATTCTTGCAGTTCAATAGATCGGCTGATGGGTCTAGTGAGAAGATCGAAGCTCAGAAGCAATTACAGAATGAGATTTTAAGCAGGCAGCAAGTGGATCAAAATATACATCAAATCATAGCACAAGTTTTTGGCGAAGAAAATGTGTCGAAAATGATTGAGTCCATTCGACCAGCAGGCCAGCCTCTTGTAGACGACTGGGATTGCTTGAAAATGCTTGTAAGTTTTATATTATTATTATTTTTTTCTTAATTAATTCCATTGTTATCTCAAGCATACACACGTACTCGCACACACATAATCATTTTTAGGTGTGGCTGTCTTCATTTTTTTTAATACAGATGTGCGGTTTAATAGTGTGTCTGCACTCACTCCATTAAATCGCACGGTTTAACAATGTGTCTATTTAAAAAAAGAAAACGACATCCGTAATAGAGAAAGACTATTTGATAGATTATTTTGATTTCTTAATTAATTATATACAGGTGAGAATTTATGGGAAAATTTGTGGATCATTATCAATATATGGAAAGAAGTATACAAGAGCGATGGCCAACATGTGCAATGCTGGAATCAATGAGAAGCAGATGACTTTGGCATCCAATCAAGCTTGTTTGAAATAAAATAAGTAAAATGATTATTTGAATAAGTTCTTGAAATCAAATACGTCTTTGAATATTTGAAGAATATACCTAAAGCTTTTAATTTCTCTGTTTAAAAATATATTTTCTTTCTTTTAATTTCTTTCTTTGAGGAAAAAAATGTGATTTGATTTTCTTTTTATACGGTTCAATTGATATTGTAGCTAGTTGTTATCAGGCCTAAAAACTTCAGTAGTTGGATGAAAATAACCCAAAAAGAAAAATAAATGATAACAAAATAAGAATAAAGAATAAATCCTTTAATTTGAATTTTTTTTTTCCCGATAAGATCATTCTTTTAACCAGATCCAAAGAAATGCTTTATACTTTTTTTGCATGACACTTGAGAAAAGAAAAAAACACATTAGAAGAAAAATAAGGAATTTTGATATTTCAAGACAACAGCTATAAGATAAGAAAACCAAAGCAAATATGGAAACAAATACAATAAAAAAAAAAGGCATTAAACATTCTTTATCCATCCTTCAATTATCGCCTCAATATTAACAAATCATTTAATTGTGCTATTGAGGCTTTGGGACATTGTAATCAAAGACTGAGAAAGCTATCTTTTTTTTTCCCTATAAAAAGTTTTATTTTCTTAGTCACTATGATGCGTAATTAAAAAAATTATCAAAATCACCACCTAAAGCAACTTATAAATACAAAAATAGTGCTAAACATCTCAAATTTTTTATTTTAAAAAATTATGTCAGATCATGTGACATTCACTAACTAATTGGAGAGATAATATAATTAATTTATCTAGATTTAGTAAAAAATTATCAATTATTTAATTAATGAAATTTAAAATAAAAAAATTGAGATGTCTAATCATTACTCTAAATATAATAGACACCAAAATAATAAAAAATTAAAGTTTAAGAGTTCAAAATATTTTATTTATAGTCTCATGAATAGAACAACATAATTGCAAACGGCACATTTTCTCACTTACGTTTCTTTGTTGGCACACGTAATTATAAAAAATTTAGAACAGTAGTACCGAATGAGCTTGAATTAATTAATTGTATTGTGTGTAATGCATTGACGTATGCTCAACTAAGATTTGGAAATTGTTTAAAAAAAATGAAATCATGGATATATTTTCAGATAATCCATAAGTATTTGAAAAAAAAAAAAAGTTTTTAACACCCTATTATATCCTGATAAATATCTCTTCTACTAAACTTGACAAACACTAATATAACAAACCCCAATTATTTTCTCCTGTATTCTTTTGCGCTCTCATAGGTGTCATTTTATTTTTTTGAGTCTTTTGTTGCTAAATTTTTAGATTCGTGATCAATTCATTTTCATGATTTTTTTTTCAGTCTATGATCTTCATCTATACAAATTTAAAATACTCCCTTTTGTTTTCTTCATTTTTTCAGATTAATTATTTTTAATTTTGGGAAACTAATGTTTTTAAGTTTTGTAAAGAAAGAAAGTTTGGAGAGAAGAACAAAGATAACAATACTTCAAAAGAAATTATCACTTATAGAATTGTTTGTGTGAAAGGTATGGTAAGAAGACTATTAAAAAAAAATTAAGAGTGAGAAAATTGATAGAAATAAAAGAAAATTTGGAAATCAAAGCACACACAAATTAAGGATGATAATTTAGAAGAAATGATCTTTTTGATATTAAATGGATCATAATTGAGAGGGGGTTTTAAAAGAATAATGGAAAGGTGTTAAAAGCCTCTCACTTTTGAATTTTTGTGCCTTTCCATTGTTTGGTTGACTATGAAATGGGGGAATTTATTAATTTCCTTTGAAATAAAGGAAATTAATAAATTCCATCCAATCAAGGGATCTGAATTATTCACCGAAGAGTGAAATAGGGGCGGAGCTATTTGTGGGTGATGAGCATAATTTATATACATATTTTACCCTTAATAATATAATTGCTAGTTATATTTATTTGTTATTTTTAATTAATTGAATTGTTTTATTGAATAGGGAATTAATTGGAGATTGTTGATAAAAAGGGCATGAAAACACTTCAAATTGAGAAGGAATAAAGATTAAATTGGAAGACAAAAATGCAACCAAGAATTAATGGAAGTCAAGAAGACCAAAATTGGAAGTCAATTTCTTCAAAGGATGAACGGTGGGCATGCATTTGGAAAGCAAAGATTTGGCAATTTGGAATGCATGTGCTGGGCATTAAAAGAAGAAATCATTAATTGGCCTTTTGCTTTTGTGGTCAAACGTGTGCTTTGCTTTCAAAGTTTAGTAAGGAAATAATTTTAAAAGGCCTTGGTGAGTGGGCTTTATAAGTCGGTGGAGAATAATTAATGCAATTAGAATCCAATAAGGATTAAGCAAGTCAGTAACATTATATAAAGGCAAGAGGGCCACGAGAGGAGAGAAAACTGGAGACGCAAGGATTCAAGACAGAGAAGAAAATCTGCAGCAATTCGGCTTTCCCATGGCTGAATTTATTTATTTTGTTGCTCCCAATTCAAGTATGTCTAACTAATTTTCTTATACTGAAGTTAAGGATGAAACCCTATTCAATGAAATAATTATCTTTTTATTTAATTAATTCCCTATATATGTTCTTTGATGATTATGGTTTTTATTTCACATGATTAATTAGATGTTAATAAAATCTTTTCATCAATTCTGTCATGCATTATTGATTGTTAGGATTAATATTCAATTAAATCTATGCTTGGATTTATAAAGTTTATACATGATTATCTTTGATTCTATGTCTTTCATTAAATTGTTTACATAGAGTGCTTAGGAAAACTTTGACTCTTTGTTATTCAATATGTTTACATGAGATTCTTAGATGTCATATTATTAAGCAGAAAAAGAACCTACATTAGATTTAATTACTTGGGCTTAATTGTTATATCCATGAGATGACATAAATTGATTTCGAGTTGTCACTCTAAAATTGGGGATTAATTAATAATTAGATAATTACTAGTTGAATAGTGGTGGATTCTGAAACCTTGGTAATTCTTATCTTATTGAATTCTCCTTTATTTTAATTGCTTCCTTAGTTTAATTGGTTTAATTTTCTTAAAAACTCAATTTGCTCAACTAGGTTAGAATTAATATTAATTTTAGATTTAAATTAGACTTTTTAATTTATAACAATCCCTGTGGGATCGACCTCGTTACCACTATTCTATTTCTAGATTCGTGCGCTTGCGAGTATATTAAAATTTTCACAACAGTGGGCTGGGGCTGTAGCCTGTCTAAAATTTTGATAAGAGTTCTGCTATTTACTTCGGGTCAAACCCCGAAAGTAATTGAAACGACGTCATTTCCTTTTTTTTCGTTTTTGTTCTCCATAAAACGACGCCGTTTGGTTTAATTAGCATCAGCCCCAATTGTTCTCTCTTCATCTTCATTTCATAACCGATCCCAAGCACTGCAAAACCCTTTCATATTGAGATTCTTCACCACTTTGACTCTTCTTGAATAATTCCAAAAGGGAAAAAAAGAAAAAAAAAAGGGTCATGTCACATTAGAGAGCAACTTTGTGCTATACATTCTTCAAGTCGAGCTGAGGAAACTGAAGTTCAAAGTTATCAGGACAAATTTTGATCCATATACATTTATTCACATACATGAATTATTACCAGCAACGTGTCATTGGATTTTCACATGCACACATGCATCTTCTTCTTTGCAAAATGAAAAGCACTTCATTTCTCTCAGCAAAAGCACTTCTTAGTTCGTTCTCATATGCTTAGATTACAAGTTTAATTACTAAAATTTCAGGCTATTGTGAGACGAAGAGAAAATGAAGAGAAAGAGAGCAATTTGGAGTTGTTATTGATTTTGTTTTAACCAAGCTGAAACGAAGGGGAAGAGAAACAGAGAAATAGAAGGAGGGGCTGTGAGCCAGAGAGAGAAAGCAATTTGTTGAGACGAAGAGAACGAAGTGAAGGAGTGGGGTTGTTGTTGATTTTTTTTTCCTTAAAACGACGTCGTTTTAGGGAGAATGAAATGAAAAAAAAAAAAGAATTAAAACGACGTCGTTTATTATTTTCGGGGTTTCAAAATTTACAAAATTGTCATTGCTTTACACTTTTATTTACAACTTCACCATTCTATTAATTTACCACTTTGTCATTCTTATAAATAAATAAAATGAGCATTTACTTTATTCTTGGAGAACGCGCTCTCTTTGTTTTTTGGCTCCTTCGTGCTGACATGCTCTGCTTCTTCAGTTATTCGTCTTCTCTTGGTAGGAATATATAACATATTTATTTTTTATTTGATCATTTACAATATATTTATAAATTGTAAGATAGTAAAGACTAAAAATCATTTTCTTTAGTTAGTTTATGTTCTAATTTTATTATGTAAGATTAAATTATTGTTAGGTCAAACCATTGAATTCTAGCAATTAAAATTTTAAATTTATTATTGATAAATCATAGATTAGAGATAATTATTTTAGTGAAAAATAAGAAGAAATGCAAGAGCTCATCAAGACACCACTTTAAAATAAGATAGAGAAATTTATATAAGAGTGTACGATTATCTATGTTGAAAGAAAATTTCTAGACATTGTCGATTCAAATTCAATAATAGATGAATTTAATTCTTGAAAGTTTAGAAAGACACAACTGAAATATTATTTAATTATAATTGAATTGGTTCTTAAAATTGATGTATTTTCTTATGTATTAATGAAATTTTCATTAAAAATTATATTTTTAATTGCGATAATATTTGGACTTGGAAAAAATTTAACACACCCAAAAAATGTTACTTTACTTCGCCCGTGAAATGAGGAATCCAAATTCCAAATTCACTAGAAATCTAAACTTCCAAATTTACCCCTTTTATATTTTACTATTAATTAGTTTATTGTTATTAAAGCAATTTTAATTACACTTAAATGTAATTTTTTTAATTTAAAAAATAAAAAATAATTGAGTAGGGGAAAAAGTATATTTTATAACTAATTGTAGGAATAAAAATGTCATTTTGTAACTATTATAGGGGCAAAAATATTATTTTATAATTAATTCTAAGGGTAAAAATTTCATTTTGTAATTAATTTACTATTCCCATTGAAGTTAACAACAAAGTTAACGAATGATTACCCGCTTGATTATTTTTTTAAAAACGTATCATTTTTAAAAAATTTGTCAGAACATGTGTCACCCAAAGGTAATTAACTCTTATTTTTTAAATTCTTAGGTGTTTACCATTTGATTTAATCACGTAACATATACCTATGGCGAAAAAACATATCTCATCCTTCTATCAACAAACAATAACGTCTAAATCTTCCAGCTTGTTTTTGGGGTCTGAGGCATTTTCGTCTTTCATTAGTCAAATGGACGGTAAAGCTGATGACAGGAGTGGTATGTAATAATACAGCAAACTCACCATCTAAATATAAATACGTGAAACTTCAGGGGAAGCTATCTAAACTTTACCCTACTAGAAAATGGGCCCAATCCCCGTTAGCAGGCCCCATTGAAAGAGTGCGGCAAAGCAACCTGGGTAAAAGTACATTTTAAAAATAAACATGAAAAAAAATAAGATGTTCCTATCTTACATGCATGTAAGATATATTTCTTTACATAAATAGTGTATGTGGACGAAAGATTTAGAAAGAAAGAACCATTGACACCGAATTTATTATAAATAAAATTAATTATTTGTTTATGACCTGATTGAAGGTTGATATAAATCTTGTATTTTATGACTTTATAGCGATTTTTTAGAATTTCAAAGTTCAAACCCATAAAAAATGATAAGTAAAGTGAGACTGAGAATTCATTTGGCTTGGCAATGGTGATGGTAAAATGAATTTTTCCTCGGTTTATTGACTATTCTTAATGAGTCGTGATCTAATAATCAATTCTTTTGTCCTTTCTCTTATATTTCCACATATGAATAATCATGGTTTGACTAAAGAATTTTTTTTTTCCTCTATGGACCATTCGCAGACAGTCATGGCTTAACGAAAAAATTTCTCTCTCGTTTTTCCTTTATTGACTATCCTTAATCTGTCATAATCTAGCTAATAATTTTGTTATCTGTCCACTATTATTGATCAATCGTGAATTCCTCCATTTTATTGGTTCCTTAAAATCTTGAATTTTTTATTATTACGACTTATCTCGTTATAAAAAATGAAAGAACGAGGAAGAGAAAATGGAGATATGAATCAAGTAAAATTATAAAAGATTCTATTTTATCTAATTAAACTATGCTAATATAAAAATAAAGCTTAAAATAAAGCTTACTCTATTTATATTATTAAATAAAATCATTTGTCAAACAATATTTGGCATCAAAGAGCAACTTGGTCGAAATAAAATATTTGGTTGACGTTCGTTTCTTCCACATAAAAAATATTATGTGCACCCAACTAACATTTTTTTCATAAAGATTCATTTGATGATCATCATATATCATCGTCTCATTTGAAAGAAATATTTTTACACAAAATTTAGAATATGGTAATGCTATAATGACTTTAAAAAAAAAATTCAAGGGTTTATTTGCCCTCGTAAGATCAAACTACATGTACACGCATATATTTTAAAAAAAAAAAGCTACAAGTACATGTTGCAACAATTTGTGAACAACTAAAGTAACCTAAACCATAAACACTAACCAAAGTATTTTCCAAGCATTGAGTTACTTTAAAACAATCTCTCGTTATTATTATTATTATTATTTTAAATCTATATACAACATTACCATAGTAATGCATTTTAAGAAAGTTTTATGGAGTACACAATCCCAGATTTTATCAATTAAATACCCTTTGAGACAATTGTTGGCAGGTTCAAAAATAATTTTTATTAGGAAGTTTAAAATTAATTTCGATGTTTGATAATTTATTTTAAAAGAGTAAATTTTGAATTACTCCTTTCGTGAAATGATAATTTTTAAAATATGATTTAAATTGTTGTAAACTTGAATTTATTTCTTTTTTATTCAAAAGATTAGGCAAAAATGAGGGTGGGTCGATATTTTTTTTTTATCTTCTTACAAAAATATGGGATAAATTGATTTTTATGATACTTTAAAGATATTTTAAAAGTTGTCATTTCACAAGAAGGTAATCTGAAATTAATCTTTTTTTTTCGAAATAGTATTGGCAAAACCAATTCCTACAGCACATTCTGATTATGTTAAGAAAGTTTCATTTAACATTTTGCCTATTTTAGTTATTTACATTATCATAGTAATTTAACATTAAATTTTCTAAACACAAAATTGGTACCGACAACAGTAAAATTGTTTTCTTTATATTTTTAGCAATTTAAGAATAAATGCCTGAGTCCATATTAACCATATAAACATGTTCAATAATCACGATTATCAAAGAATTTAAAGATTAATATAGAATTTATAAAACGAGAATCAGGCCTCAAAACAGGAATATTCGGTCCGGTTTGAATCCGGTCCGGATGCCGTAACATAAATCTCGGTTGCTAATTTTATGTTTACATGTCAAATTATGACCTGGCAGTCTGCAACAATCCTATTGGTCTGCTGACATGTCAATTTTACTCGAACAAATATCCAAAAAAATTAAAAATAAAAAATAAAAGGAAAGTGAGAAAAAAGGAAAAATAATAAATCTCGCTCATGAAGTCTAATTTGCTTCTCACTTAAAAGTCCTGCAAATAATAATAATAATAATAATAATAATAAGAATCTTGACAGAAGATTGTGTGTGTGACACAGAGAGCTGTTAAAGATCGAACAAGTTTCGAGCATTTTTGCGTTTTTACAGAACTCCATTGCATTGGTAATCTTCTACTTTTTCTCTGTTCATTATTCTGTGTTAATTTGTGAATCTGCTTATAGATCGAACAATTTTGTGATATTTTTATAACTCAATTGTGTGTAAATGCATTTGGATTAGGGTTTCGACGTTTAGATCTTGCGTTTCGTTATGTTCTGTTTGGTTGCCGTTAAAATGTTGCAAATGAAGGCTCGTTACAGTTGTTAATTTCTCAATGTTTCTTATCTTGTTCATTTGGTGCAATTAAAATGGTTTGATTTATTGGCATTTGGTTTTCGTTTGAAATTTATTTTTTCAGGATAAGTGATGGTGATAATATTTGCAAATCCTTGAATTCTTTTTAGAGTTTCATTTGAAGTTGAAGGGGGGGGGGGGGGGGGGTTGGCCCTGAAACGGCAGGGGTAGTGAATTTATCAAACACAATGATGATGGATGATGATATGGAGAATGGTGGTTTGGGGCCTTACCAAGATCGGCCGAGGACGTTCCCCAACATGCGTAGTAAACCTTATGTTCCTATGGTAAGTAGGCAGCAGTATAGCATTTACATATTTGTCAAGTCTTGTAGAAATTTCTTTCATTGGATCATCTATTGTTGCCATCAATCATGCCCAGAATAGCTATAGGAACTGTCTATGGGATACTCCACCCTTTAAGAATAGCCAAACAGGGAGAGATGGTTAATTGTGAAAATTTTATAAAATTTGAATTGAAGATCTAGTGTACTGTTTTAATTGAATAAAAAGATAAACACTTCATTAAACATGGTATCATCCTCAACTCTAGTACAAGAAAATTAGAGAGACATAATTACCTTAACTCTTGTACCCGAAAAATAGAAAGACATAATTAAATTTAGAGTAATAGAACAAAAAAAAAAGCCATTGAAAGCTTTCTCACTAATTTTTTTTTAATCATGTATAAGTTTAGACCCTAACCCAAATAAATTTGGAGCCCAAGTTGATGGGCTTTCATTTTCACTGTTTTTCGTAGTTTCTTGCCCATAAATAATAACCGTCTCTATGCATCTGTTCGTTTCTCTGTGGAATGTGCATTTCTAACTCAAGACTTCAGAAACGCTTTTCCCTTCGCTTCTATGATCAGATTTCTGGTTAGTAAATAAATTAAATACATTTCTTCCTCTTTTTCCCTATCTATTTTCATAAATTTAGTGATGGGTTCCCCTTCATTTTATTTATGGTGCTCATAATTATATGCCATTTTGCGTTTTCAATCCTTTGTTGGTTGCCCTTTTAGTATATTACATGCAATTTCAATGGCTATGGTTTTCTTAAATTATTATTACTGTTATTTTTATATATATATTTATTTATGTTGTTGTTGTTGTTGTGTAGCTTCAGATGGTCTAATTGAAATTACGAATGTGGATTAGTGTCAAAATGGGAAGTGTTTGTAAAGTAGTATAATAGCAATAATATAGCAAAAGCAATGGGGACTGTGATTAGTAAAGCTGCTAGTGGTATAGGCAGTGTTCTTGGCACTGCTTTCGTGGCTCCATTTAAGAGCATCTTCAATGGATCTTGTGAGTAAGTAATTCTAATTCGTCATCTCTCATAACGCTTCTCTTTATTCGCATAAATCTTTACAACATTAATTATGTATGTAATTGCTTTAGTTGCTTAATTATACCATAATAATGAAAGGGAGTATCTTGCAAGTTATAATCTATTTGATTATTGCCAATGTAATGATCTATATGTGTTCATTTGAAAGAGGTCGTATCAATTGCTTTATGCATACATGCGCGCGCATTTATTGAATGGTGGTTTGATTCGATTTGCTTGGCTATGCAGGGATGTTTGTCCAGGACCATGGGACATAATTTGTTTCATCGAGCACTTATGTGTCACCAATCTGGTGAAACTGCTAATGATTTTGGGGCTGTGCTACATAAGTAATCTCAGCTCTCATACTTAACAATTCACCTTCCCATTTAAGTTTAATTTCTTTTCGAATTCTTCTATTTTCATTTTGACGGTTGATTGAATGAACAAATTGATGAAATAAACAAAAATAAGACAAATTAATAATTCAGAAAATATTTGGGTTTCATAAAGAATGTAACAGAACTCTCTCCCGAATTTGTATATTTCGGAATGGCATCGTTGAGCACAAATCATGATAATGCTGTTTGTTTCAATCTTTGCTTATAAATGATCTTAAGCTAAATATGGTAAATTTTTGTTTCTTTTTGTTATATTTAAGTAGAACCAGAATTAACTGCTGGGTTTTTGTCATTTATTATATCATTTTTCATATTTTCAGTTTTGTTGTTCTGCTACCTATTGTTCAAAGTGGGGATCTGCCAATGCATTGTAAGAAGCCTTTGTAAGATGTGCTGGGCTGCTTGTGAAACATACTGGTATGCTTTGGAAGACATCACATGTTTCTTGTGGCACAAGCTATTGAACACCAAACGTAGAAACAAGCGCCGACGCATTAGAGATGCTGAATGGGGGTATAGCTCAAGCAGTGATGGAAATGATTTTTCAGGTTATCATCGCCATTTAAGTTCGAGAAGAAAACGATACACGGAGAGAAACGACTGGTATGGGCATGACAGTCATTGCGGCAGTCGGCACCATCACGTAAAGCTCAAGACAAGACAAGCGTCATTTCATTTAAGAGGAGGGTCAAGAAGACTAAGGAATTCAAGGCGGCTCCATTCAATGAAAGTGAGAAATCCTCGAAGAATTTCGAAAAGGCAGCGGCTAAAATGAACAGAATGTAAGGGATCTCTTGAATCTCTTCGTAGACAATATATAGGATGTATATGGTTTAATTGGAGTGTATGAGTGCCAAAATTCAACACTTGTCTGCACGTTTGCATGCATCTAAAATGTTAGTATTGAACATATTGGCAGAAATGTGAAGCCCTATTGAAGTTATTCTCAAATTTGTAAAGCCCGTTTAAATATAGGTTCTTGAAGAGCCGGCCTATGTGAAAATTAAATTAAGTCTTTACAACGCACATTATCATACGCAAATAATAGATATTTACCGAACCACAAAAGGGGGGTATATGTCAACTATCTAAAAGAATTAAATCAGTATGTATTTTTCCAAACGTCAGTGTGATATATGTCAGTCATTACCTCTACGGACTATTTTCGGTTCCTCACAAGCACTTCTTGACAAAAGCATTACCTCCAAGGAAGCATAGATTTTGCTTCGTCTAGGCTTATATTTCATGCAACGCTTGAAACTTTAATTACTTAAGTGCTTTATGCGAAATGCATTTTGGCATCTCTTCAAAAATTAATTACACCAGCGCATGGAAAATGCATAATTAAGGCTTGTTGAAATAATTTTCTCCTATTTATTTATTTTGAAGACCAAAAGATTTCTTTCAAGACTAGAGGAAAACATTACACAATATACGAAACAATTGAATGGAGAATTTTTCATTCAAACTGTTAAGTGCCACACACTGCACCACGTTTGACCTGTGCAGCAAACATTATTACTTTGTATAACGGATATAGCGTATATTGGTCTTGGATTAGAGATCAGTAATAAAAAAAAAAATCTGAAAATAATCAACGATCAAACTCTGTTAAGAATAGTTCGTTATTGTTAGTTATGGTTGCTAACGTGTAAGATGAGCTGGCTAAATGTTAGTTATACTGTGCTGTAAGTTTGTTAGCAATCAGCTGATGCATGTGTTAGTTAAGCACAGCTCACATATAAATCATCTTGTAACGATCATAACAATATATTTAGTATTACGTTTTTTTTTCTCTCTCTCTCTCTAGTCTCTGTTATTTTCTCTTCATTTTCTCAGATACCAAACACTTTTCTGGTATCTTAACTTGGTATCAGAGCTACCGATCTTCAATCTCATGGCATCTTCAAGCATAAACTCAAATATAAATACTACTGCTTCATCATTTACTTTTACTTCTCCAATCATACTCGATCGATCAAACTATACGATCTGGAAGTCTCAAATTCTTTCATCTGTTCGTGCCAATGGTCTTGAAGATTTAATCGATGGATCAAAAACCAGTCCAGATCAATTCCTTCAAAGTGAGACTGAAAGTGCTTCTGGTGATGCTGAGCTGAATCCAGCATATACCACATGGAAACAAAAGGATCAGTTGCTGCTGAGCTGGTTGATGTCATCTATCAGCATTGAGATATTGAGTCTTATGGTAAACTCTGAAACTTCATTAGAACTTTGGACTAGTTTGGAACAACAGTTTGGATCTGAAACCTTTGCTAAGAAGGTTCATCTGAAAATAATGCTCAATAATCTTAGAAAAGGATCAATGACAGTAACTGAATTTTTTTGGCAAGCTAAAAACAATTACTGATGAGTTAGCCATTGCTGGTAACCCAATAAGTTCTCTAGATTTTCTTACTCACCTAATTTCAGGATTAGGTCAGCCTTACTATCCTGTTATAGTTTATCTTGAAGCAAATCTTGCTAAGATTTCTATCAATGAAGCATATTCTATGTTGTTATCTCACGAAGCTAGATTAGAAGCAAATCAGCTAAGTGCAAGCAAGGAAGCTAAGCTGAACTATGCTGCTAACATTGCTCAAACTGGATCTGGAACTAATAATAATAATAAGAAACCAGGTGGTCAGTTCAATAACAATTGGACTGGTGGTCAATTCAATAACAATTGGAACAAGAATGGTGGTTTCAGAGGTGGATATGCTGGAGGCAGAGGTGGTTATGGTAGAAATTTTCCACAAGGACAAGGAAGAGGAAACTGGAATGGTGGCTGGAATGGTTCATTTGGAAACTTTCCACAAGGAGGCAGAGGAAGTAATTACAATGGCAATCCTGGCCAGACTGGAGGATTTAATGGTGGTTTTGGAAATGGCAAAGGTGCTTTGGATCAGGCTGCTACTAATGTTACTTGCCAGATTTGTTTTAAACCAAGGCACACTGCAGCTGAATGCAGGAACAGATTCAACAAGGACTATGTTCCTTTTAACAATCCATATCAGAATCCACCAAGGGCTGCTTTTCTTGCAACCTCTGAGGGAGCAATAGCTGATCAGGGATGGTACATTGATAGTGGTGCAACGCATCACATCACCAACAATTTACAGAACCTGCAAATTGGAAATGAATACTCAGGTAACCAGTTGCTTCTTGTTGGAGATGGTCAGGGCTTGCATATTTCACATATTGGCTATACATGCTTTCAAACATCATGCAGTGCAGTTTTACACTTAAGAAATACTTTATGTGTGCCTAAACTTACCAAAAATCTCATAAGTGTTTCAAAATTACTTGAAGATAACACTGATATAACCATTGAGTTTGTTGCCAATATGTGTTTCATAAAGGACAAGAGGAAGGAATAGCATCTGGCTCAAGGGATAGCTAAGAAATGACTGTACCTATTGCTGTCAAAGAATGACTTTGTTTCCAACTCCAGTTGTCTTACCTATGCACCTAGCTCTATGATTTCTGTTTTAAATAATCCAGCTTGTAAAACTTCTGATACAGCTGCAAATAATGTCTGTAATTCACAGTTTCAAGTGAACTCAACCAAATTAGCAAACTTGTTTCATCAAAAATTTGGTCATCCTAACAAACATGTGTTGAAATCTATTTTGTCTTCTCTTTCTGTTGATTACTCATCTATTTCAGCACCTGATTTTTGTGATGCTTGTCAGTATGGTAAAGCTCATCAAATGTCATTTTACTCAACTGGAATCAAAACTAAAGTTTCTTTAGAGCTTATACACACTGACCTTTGGGGTCCAGCACCCTTACCATCTCTACATGGCTATAGATACTACATTAGCTTTGTAGATGACTATAGTAGATATTGCTGGATTTTTCCTTTGACACTTAAATCAGAAGCTCTAGACACCTTCAAATATTTCAAAACCCTAGTTGAAAAACAGTTTGGATATACTCTGAAATCATTACAGTCTGATTGGGGGGGTGAGTATAGAAGTTTCCAAAGCTTTCTTGAAGAAGAAGGGATAAAGTTTAGACATAGTTGTCCACACACACATCATCAAAATGGTGTGGTGGAAAGAAAACATAGACACTTGGTTGAAACAGGGCTTACCCTTCTTGCTCAGGCAAAAATGCCTCTATCTTTCTGGTGAGAATAATTCCACACAGCCTCTTTTCTTATAAATAGATTACCAACCCCTGTTTTAAACAACATTTCACCCTTCACCAAACTTCATGGCAGACAACCTGACTATCAGTTCCTCAAATTATTTGGTTGTGCATGCTATCCTTTCCTCAGACCTTATAGCAAGCATAAGTTCAATTTCCACACACAAAAGTGTCTAATGATTGGCTATAGCCCAATACACAAAGGCTATAAGTGTCTTACTTCTACTGGGAAGATCTATATTGCTCGGCATGTTAAGTTTAATGAATCTGAGTTTCCTTTTTTTGAACTCTTTCCTTCTCACAAACCTGTTCAAAATGTGTCAGTCACTCAGCAGAATTCCACACCTCTTACATTTGTCCCTTCCACAACAGTCATTCAAGATGGTAACAGTGTACAACCTTCTTTTAGTTCACTTGTTCCAAATGCAGGACCTGCTTTTAGTGCTTCTTCTCCAAATCAGTCCATTACAGCTTCTCACCTACCCTCACCAGTACAGCATCCAACAACAGTATCACCTCCTGAACAATCATCTCAGTTTGCACAACAGTCTTGATCAGCTCAAACTGGTCACCCTATGGTAACTAGATCTAAAGCTGGCATATTCAAACCTAAAACCTATTTGGCAGTCAGTCAAAACCTTGAACCACAATCTGTCAAGGCAGCCTTAATAGATATTAAGTGGAGAGAGGCAATGCAAGTAGAGTTTGATGCCTTACAAAACAACAAAACCTGGACTCTAGTTCCTAGAGAACAGGCTGGAAAGATTGTTGGAAATAAGTGGGTGTTCAGAGTGAAATATAATCCTAATGACCGTATCAGCAAATACAAAGCAAGGTTGGTTGCAAAATGCTTTCATCAAACCCAAGGGGTGGACTTCTTTGAGACTTTCAGTCATGTGGTTAAACCCTGCACTATCAGAATTATATTGAGCATTGCTGTTATGAACCATTGGTCAATCAAGCAACTTGATGTTAATAATGCCTTTCTAAATGGCATCCTTACTGAAGAGGTTTTCATGCACCAGCCTGAAGGATTTCTGCACCCTCAATATCTTTCACATGTATGCAAGTTAACCAAGGCCCTATATGGACTTAAACAGGCTCCAAGAGCCTGGTATGACAGGCTGAAATCATCTCTGCAACACTGGGGTTTTCACACTTCCAGATCAGACACCTCACTATTTTTTCAGCATAAGGCAGGTGACATTGTGGTGGTGCTCATTTATGTGGATGACATACTGATCACTGGCTCTGATAATAAGCTTGTTGAGGAAGTTATTGGTCGATTGGGATATGAATTTGCTTTAAAAGATCTAGGAGATTTTAACTATTTTCTTGGTCTTGAAGTAACACCATCAGCTGCTGGGATGCATCTTTCTCAGACCAAGTATATAGGTGATTTACTCAAGAAAGCTCAGATGATTGATAGCAAAGGATGTCAAACTCCCATGAGTTTAAGTGATAAACTAGTCAAAGACAGAGGAGCAACTTTTGAGAATCCTTCACTGTATAGGAGTCTGATTGGTTCCTTACAGTATATTACTCTAACAAGACCTGAAATTGCGTTCACAGTGAATAAACTAAGTCAATTCCTTGCTGCCCCAACTGTCATTCATTGGCAAGCATGTAAAAGACTCTTAAGATATTTGCAGAGCACATCAGACTTTGGCTTGCAATTTTTCAGTACTGGAAAACTTACTCTCACAACATTTTCAAATGTAAACTGGGGATCAGACTTGGATGACAGAAAGTCTGTTAGTGGATATTGCATTTACTTAGGTGACAATCTAGTTTGTTGGTCCTCCAAGAAACAACAAATAGTTTCAAGAAGTTCAGCTGAATCAGAATATCGAGCTTTAGCATTAGCAGTATCTGAAGTGCTTTGGATATCATATGTGCTTAAAGAATTGAAGATGTCACCATTACAAGTTCCAGCTCTTCACTGTGATAATAAGAGTGCTGAAGCCCTGGCCAGTAATCCCAAGTATCACTCACGCACTAAGCATATCGAGCTGGACTTGCATTTTGTTCGTGATCACATAGCTCGCATTGAAGTTCACATCAGTCATGTTTCAAGTTGTGATCAGGTGGTAGATGTTCTTACCAAACCCTTAGCCTTTGATCAGTTCAATTATCTTAGGTCCAAGCTCAATGTCCTTCCAAGACCTTGAGCTTGAGAGGGGATGTTAAGAATAGTTCGTTATTGTTAGTTATGGTTGTTGACGTGTAAGATGAGCTGGCAAAATGTTAGTTATGTTGTGCTGTAAGTTTGTTAGCAATCAGCTGATGCATGTATTAGTTAAGCACAGCTCACATATAAATCATCTTGTAACGATCATAACAATATATTGAGTATTACGTTTTTTTTTCTCTCTCTCTCTCTCTGAAGTCTCTGTTATTTTCTCTTCATTTTCTCAGATACCAAACACTTTTCTGGTATCTTAACTAACTCAGACACACGTGATTACTAACTAAATCTCATAATACAAATTCAGATAGGGGCGAAAATATTTATTAGATCTAAGGCATAAAATTAAACAAATAAAAAAAGATGTCTGAGATTGAGATTTAGAATAAAATTTCTTGTCAATTTTGTGTTTCTTAGGATATAAATAGAGGCCAAAAGTATCGAGAAAAGATCTTTTGGCTATTTTTCTGAAAGTCCAGAGAAATCTATATTCCAAATCAAGAAATTCTCTAAACAAAAGCATTAACAAAAACATCAGAGCATCTTTTGCAAGCACATGCTCGAATCCAATTTGTGGAGACTCTCAAGGACAACAAATCAACATTGAAGCTTGTAGAGTAAACAAGTATAAGTTACTATTTACTATTTCTTTAGTCATTTTTGTCTAGATAATTGAAGGGGTTTTGAACCTTTGCAAGTCATAAATGAACTTTTTTATTCAAACTAGGGTAGTTAATTAAATAAACATATTTAAAAACCACTCTGCAATATATCTTAAAGGCTAACACTATGTTACGTTCAACGTAACATACATTCAAAAGAGAAAATATCTATTAATACCCTTAAATTCTATGGAAACTACTCTAATTGAATTAAAAGAAATACTTTTAAATCTCAAGGAAGAAATGAGAGAAATTAAACAAGAAATAGGAAAAATGAAAATAGAACTATCTGTAATACAAATGAGTCAAAAGAAAAGTAAAAAAGTAGAAAAAATTGAAATGTTAAAATCAAGAATAATTGGGACAAGTTTTAAGAAACCCATGAATAAACCACAAACAGGAAGTTATGATGATTGGTTTATAAAAACCCAATACCCAAAAATATTAGAAGAAACAGAAAAACTAAAAGCAGAATTAAAAAAGAAAGAAAAAGGTAAAGAAAAACTAGAGATAAAAGAAGCAACTCCTAGTGATTCAGATTAATGGAAGAGAGGTTAGAAGAACTAACTGAAAAATTTAGCGACATAAACCTTAGTGATTTAGAAGATTTTGAAAAAGAATACTGTATAAAAATGAATACTGCTGGAGGTCTAGAAATGAAATCTAATGTTGGAGAACCAAGCCATAGGTATGAAACAAATAAAAAGAAAAATAGACCATTTTTTGAATATTACCCACCTGTTAAAAATACTCCATGGAAAAAAGAATACCAACCTAATAATGACCACCTAACGCCAATAAGCAATGCAGGAACATTTCTAGACTTAGACTGCAAAATAGATCCCCGAAAAGCTTTAGTAGAATGGGGAATGCAAATGAAGTTATTTTTTATATTTAATGGTTTTAGAGATGATTGGAATGTTGAAACAAAAGAAGAAAAAATAAATATATTTGCTGACATTCTAATAGCAAGTTTCACAGGAAATGTATTTAATTGGTGGAAAGGATTAAGTGAAGATACACAAAACTTAATAAAAGATTCAACCAAAATAGCATTAGGAAGAAGTAAAGGATTAGGAATTGAAAGAATAATTGAATATATTGCTAGTGAATTCTTAGGAGAAGACTGGTTACAAAACTCAGAAAATGAAGCAAAAACGTGATAAATTAGACGCTAGAATGAAATTAATAAATCTAGCACTTTGTAATATGTGTTTTGTAAAAGAATATACCTGTGAATTTACTAAATATTATTATACTCAATTCATGAGCCATGAAGACCAAAATATTTATAAGAATTTATACTATTCTAAACTACCATACCCTTGGAATGGATATTTTATTAATGAATATGAAAAGTACACTAGTAGTAGTGATAATAGACTCCCAGATACGTTAGGAGCTAGAATAAGATTCTTAAATACAAGATTAAGTAAAATATGTATTCAAAGAAGTTTAATAAAAAAGAGTAAAAATATAACAAAAATATGTTGTGATAAAACAGAAATGCCTACCCAATGAGGATGCTATGCACCTCACAAACGAAAAAGGAAGTTATATAAGAAAGAAAAAAGATATAAGAAATACAACCACTTTAAAAGAAATATAGAAAACCAGAAAGAAAATATAAAAACCAAAGAAAAATATTAGACAAGTCCAAATGTAAATGTTGGAATTGTGGAGCAATGGGACATATTAGTACAGATTGTACAAAAAAGAAAGTCAGACTTTTAAAAGAAGATTTTGAAAATATAAAAAATGACTTAGAAGAAATAAGCGATTTATCAGAGTATGAAGGAAAATAAGTTTATATGAAAATAGAATCATCAGAAGATGAGTCAGAATAAAGAACTTATCCAAGAAAAACTTATGGAAGAAAAAATAGAGGAAATTGAAGAAATAGAGAAAGAAGAAAATAAAAGTGGATATAGTCTTGTTGCCACTTTTAATAAAGAGAAATATAACAAACTTTTAAAACTAAATATGGAGAAACCGGAATATGGAATAATACATAGGCTTAGAGATATGTTTAAAAGGAAACGAATAGTGTTACATGAATATTATGAACAAGAAAAGACTGTAATAATTACACAGGCTGAAAGAAATATTAGATTTAGTTTAATAAATAAAAGATCTATAGATTTAGCATTAAGAAAAATAAATAATGAGTCAACAAAAGAAAAAATTCAATATGTATATCTAGCAGAAATCCAAATCTTAATAAAATCTCTCTTCAAAGAAGGAATAGATATCCCTATAGTTTTATCACTACATGATCAAAGATTTATTAATCCTAGCATAGCACATTTAGGAACGATAGAAGGAAATTTATGTTATACCAAATTACTATTTACCTGTCATCCTAGATATTGCGTACATATAAAGGATAAAAATATAGATGAAACATTAAGCTTACATTTTAAACTGTTAAAAAAGAAATTAATGAAAGAAGGAAATAGAATAATGACAATACATTATTCAGCTTTATACAGTTTTTGTAATTCAAATTATGGAGAAATATATGGAAATAAACCTTATATAGAGATAAATAAAGATTGTGAAGATATAGCAACATTTATAGAACCCGTAATCCAGGACTACAAAATTCCTATTAATTATGAATTAAATATAGATGATAGATAACAATTTTTAGATAATAATAATAAAAACTCCATTATCCCTATAAGTTTTGCAAGAAGAACTTTAATTAGAGGAAGTTCATCTAGAAGATTAAATACTGATAAACAAATAGTTAAATCCATAGTAACTAACAACGTAATAAAAATACTTGGACAATACTTTAATGGAATAGATTATACAACAAAAATACTTATATTAGTAGATACTGGTACAAGTCATAATTATATGAATCACACAAAAAATAAAGGACTTTTGGTAAAAGAAAAAGAAATCTCATATGAATATACAGATTTCAATGGAAATAAACATATTTGTAGACAAGAAGTTAAAGTCCCTATAATCATAGAAGGACTTAGAATAATAGTGTCTTGTTATATAGATTCATTCATGACCACAGATCCAGAAAAACATATAGTACTAGGAAATAGTTTTTTAAATAATTTAGAATACTACAAGATAGAAAAGCATAGAATAACCTTACAAATAGAAGGTCAAAAAATAGTATGCGAAACATGTTAAGACAAGCTTATATAAAATACCCTATGTTTATTTATATACAAATAAATATAACAGAAAAAGATATAGACACTTGTGCCTTAATTGACACTGGTAGTGAAATAACCATAATGAAATCCTTTTTATCAAGCAAATGGGAATTAAATAAAAAATTAAAAATTATTGGAATAACAGGAGACAAACAACAAGTAGATCAATCTTTACTAAACTTTGAAATATTATTAGGAAGTAAAATTGTAAGTATTACTCAAATATTTCAATACAATAATATGGATTGTGATATCCTTTTAGGGAATGACTTTATACAACAATTCCAATATTACCAACAAACTCCATACATGATAACTTTAAAAACTCCTTGTAATCATATTCTTCGTATCCCGCGTGAATTTAAACATGTCTGCTTCGGAAAAAGAATGCAGAAATAAATAAAACAATATCTGTAATAAATACTAAAATACAGAGGCTCAAGGCCGAGGCATCTGACATGCTTGATGCAATAAATTACATGAAAGAGGCCGCAGAGGGCCATGAGAAGGGAATACATTTGTTAGAGTCATACATAAACGACCTAACAAAAGGGCTTTCAATAAACACTAGCCCAATAAATATAGGAAGCAGTAGTGGACCACACCCATAGCAAGAACCGGTCTCTAACCCAATTGTCAACCGAACCATATCTATAGAAACCGAATCACCAAAAGCAACTTCTTCAAAAAAGTTTATCAAAATAAACAACTCTCCTTTAGAAGAAGAAGAAAAATCCTCTCCTCTAAATCCAAAAGAAGAAGAATATAAATAGTTTTCCTCTTGGGTATATTCTACCTGTTCCCACAACAATACAATCTTCAAATCTCCAGGAAATAATATGTACCCCAGAATGATAGCCATAAAAGGAGCAGATCCACTCCTTGTTGGAAAAATAGCCCAATACGGGTATCTAGACTTAGTATATCCAGACACAGACCTTAGGAAAATAGCCAGTTTAGATGAGCTATTAGTAAAAGAGCTTTCTAAATTTGCCCAAAAAGATCTATATATCTAAAATTCTACACCATCAGTTCAGAATACCATCAGAATGTAGAATACCAAGCATATTATATGATCTCAGTGGGACATATTACAAAGAATTTTCAATTAGAAGTAGGAACTGAATATACAAATGTTCCTCATATAACCAATGCATGGATAAGAACCCGTAGAGCTGGAGGAATAAAAACAATATGGAGTATCGCTAAAGATCTCTATAAGAGAAATTATAGAACAATTATCCGTTTCCAAAACTATATCCTTGTAACTTCAGAAGATAGCCATACACCATCCAATATCCTTCTAGAATTCATCAATGAAATCAGTACCATCAGATTCCCCAGTAGCAGTGAAACTATGCAACAGGCTTATCAACTTATGGAAGTAAAGCAGCCTGACAAGTAAAAGATGCTGGAAGCAGACATAAAAGATAAAAAAATGTTCGTGGCAGACAGAGAAGATAAAAAGATGCTCGTGGCAGACATAAAAGATAAAAAGATGCTCGAAGATAAAAAAGAATGCTCGTGGCAGACAACAAAAAGAAGTGCCCGACAAAATAAAAAGAAGAAGATAAGAAGAGAAAGACATGTGACATTATTTTTCTTCGTAACGATGTAAGCAATGATGTAAGAGGCCAATAATGTAAAAGCCAATAATACAAGGGCTATAATGTAAATCTTCTCCATCAATAAAAGGGAGAAAGAGGAAGAAAACCTCAGATGTTCTTAGAAGAACTCAAAACATATCTCAAAATTCTCTCAACTATGATTCTGTAAACACTTCTTTGCTCCAAACCATAAATCACATCGTCATAAATCATTAACAAAAACCATCAGAGAAAAGAAAAAGAAACCTAAACTTCTCTAACACTTCTCAACAAGCTGATCAAAATCCATACAGTAAAGCCATCTGAGTCCGCAGATCCTGCTGAGGCAGGAAGCCGTTAAGGGAATAGGACATCCAGGCTGCAGGTCACTGGAAGGAGATCGGGAGGGGAAGAAGTTAAAGAAAATTAGGTAATAATTCTTAACCTTTATCTCTTGGTGGAGGTTGTTGATGGTCGATTGATGAGACAATTTATGGAGGGAGAGCAAATTTTTATAATGAAACAAATCTTTAATTATCTTTTATAATATGAATCATAAATTTTATTTAGGAGAATCTAAAGAATACATGATAAACTCAACTACAAAAATAACATATAATGAATATATGATGATCATAGACTTTAATTTAGGATCGTTTAAACAGAGTTCATATATGTTCAGTAAATAGGAGCTTGTAAGAACAGAAGATTTATTAGCCATATACTCACTGGATTTACCTCAAGAAATAAAACAAAAGATCATAAAATATATTGAAATAGATAACCTAAAACATAACATAATCATGTTAACAATAGAAGAAGGAATCGATATAGCAAAAGCATACTTAAAACAAAAAGATTATAGAGAAGAACCTTCATGTACTTATAATTCCGATAACGAAGAATTTGAAATATAACTTGTAAATCTGTTCATATAAGAAAAATACTGGATAATTGTATATCGGCTGGAAACCAAGGTGTGCGGGCTACTGGTCCAAAGGAGATTTAAATATCTTGGTTTGCCAATGATCTCATCACTCTGGTAAAACAACGCCACGTACAACTACCCACTGGTATTAACTAAAATGTACTCTATATATGCTGAAAGAAAATAAATCTTTTAGTTATACATGTAAAATATCTTTTGTTATTTATTTTGATTATTTTGTAAATCTGTAAATTTGTTTTTGTATAAAATAACGAAATGGCATCTATGTTGATTATTTTGTTTATATTTGTTTGTTTATAATTGATTATGTTTTATTTTGTTTATCTGTTTTTTTTTTATGTTCACACGAACAAGATGGTATCAGAGCCAAACCATAAAAATGGATCCTATACAGGCAATAGTTAATAGTTTATATACATTAAAAGTATATAATAAAGAAGAAATAAAAAATTTAATAAAAGCATTAAAAACTGATAAAAATAATATAAGAAATATAGAACTTGAGTTAACCGAGGAGCTTAGAGAAAGATTTATAGATACAACAGGCGGTGAGATATTGATAGAGAAAAAAATGAAATTTATTGATAAATTTATAAAATTTTTAATATATTGGTATAAAACTGAAACAATATGAATCAAGCTGTTAATACAATACAAGAATTGGCAAATAGTATAGAACGTATGTGTCTAGGATGGAAAATCATAGTAAATATATATATAAATTTGATAAATCAGAAAATAGATTTGTTAGAACAAGAAAGAATAGGATTGATAAATTTAGGACCAGAAATTTATTCTGAATTTATAGATTTATATGAATTTGACAATCATTTATTATTATTGAAGGAAATCAATAAAACTTTAGAAAGAATAAAAAATAGATGTAGAAGGGATGGAAGAAGACAAATACTTCCTCAATTATAGAAAATAAAGAAAAATAAAAGGACTTAAATGAAATTTGCCAAGAATAATAAAACAAAAACCGTAAGGTACATTAATTGTAACTTAGGCACTCCCTATCTTAAATGGTAAAAGATTGTCTATACAAAACAAAAGAAATATGAAATATAAAAATTCCAGCTATTTTAAGACCAAGTTCTTTTCATGTGAAAGAGGCAATATGGAGAAGCATTTTGACCAATTTAGATAGAAATGTGAAATTAGTGCATCCTTGCTTCACGATTCTACCTTGCTAATGTAGTGCTTTCGATATACCGCATCAATAACACAGAAACAATAACTCATAGTTATTTTAGAATTTTTTTTTATAATTGTAATTAAACTTTTATTTATTTATCTTGTTTTAAGTTATAGTGCTTTATCCTGAAGCAATAACCAATTAATTGAATTGCTTTCTGTCAATGAATACTAAAAGTTTCAAAAAAAATTAAAAAAAAAAAAGAAAGAAAGAAAGAGATGCAAATTGCTGTTGATAATTGAGTTTAATTTGGGAAACATAAAATAATTTAGCATAACTTATTGTAAATGAATGAATTTATTAAGTTGATCAAAAAGAGAAAAAGATTATCCTATGGAAGAAGATAAAACCAGTTATGTAATATCTGGAATGGTGGTGCACGAGGGTACATTCTCTTACTATTTAATCACTTCACTATTATTAATCAATCTGATTGAGAAATGTTTAATGAGCTAGGAATTAATGAATGACTTATGAGTTATGACTATCTCTTTTAAATTTTTTTCTTTTTTTTTACTGAGTATTTCGATTTTCTGCTCATTTGAGCGGAGTTCAACTTTAAAATTTTATATTTCCACTAAAGAAATTTTACCAATTCAACTAATTAGTACTCAATCTCCCTTTTATTTTTAGCTTGCAACCACTAATTGGCTTATTTAGCAAGTTCTCTCATAATTGTACAAAATGTTCCAATTTTTTCAAATTTTGGACGGGTTTTAAATAAATGGATAGCGACACTCGTGTTGACCGTGATTTGACAAAATGGTGATAGCTTATTTTTAAAAAAAAAATTGCGAGGAATAACCATTTGAGACAAAAATAAAAAACCCCATAATTTATTTCTTTCTTTTTTTTTCTAATAGAAATGTTCCGGCAAATCCTGAATTTTGACCCAAAAAAATATTATATATCCCAAAAGAGTTTGTGCAATCGTTTTACCAAATTACACACCCGGTCGTTTTTCCCTCAGTTCCGTAAAAGATTGGATTATATAAACATATATGTAAAAGATTATTATTATTATGAGACTACACAATTAAATATAACAAAATTTAATTAACAATTTCTTAATTTTCTCCATGATGAGGCCAATGGTTTGAGTATTCCAGTGGGTGTGGGAGCTTGGTAACTTTTAATTATTTTCTTTTATTTTAGTTGTAATTCAACTTTCATACATTCAAATAGATCTCAACGGACACTAAATTAAGCTTCAAAATTCCAAAAGACCTATTAGATCAATATTATTTCTATTACTCACTTAATAAACGAAAAATAAGATGGCATAAAATAGGTTATATAATTAAGAGTCTTGTTAATTTACAATTAATGTAACTTACAATTCTTATAATAAGACAGTAGATTCCACTATCATATCATAAATTTTTATATATTTTATTATAACCGTAAGTTGCATTAAATGTAACTTAATAAAATCCCACAATTAAATATCACAATTTCCACCGTACAATATTATGCCATGGTTTTGTGCGGGGGCTTTGATCTTTTTTTTTTTTTTTTTCACAAGACAAAATTAGCAAAAACAAAAGGTTTCCAAAGCCGACACACAAAACCATGGCATAATATTAGTGGCAGTAAGTGGTCTCAAAATCAGGCGTTCTAGCCAGTTTCGTTTGGTGGGCATATATGGCTACAAGACAAAGGCTTTTTGCCTGGCAGTTTCTTCATCATCATCATCGTCAGTATTATTATTATTATTATCCCTAAAATCCCAATTGAAATCTAATACAAATAAGTAACCAATTAATTAATTAATTAATGCTCTCTAAAACCCCCCAATTGAAATCACTCTATATATATGCATATGCTTCCAATTCTGCTCTTACACTCTTACTCACTAATTTTGCTTCCACTATTTATCAAAAACAATGAATCATTTCATTCTCATTGCTTCACTTCTTCTCCTTTTCTTGTTAAATAATTTTATTGTTGAAGCTCGACAAATTGCAAGAAGCACAACTACTGGAACCAGATGGGTAGTTCTAGTTGCTGGATCCAATTATTATGAAAATTATCGGCACCAGGTTAAATTTTATTAATTAATTAGTTTTAATTTTTATTTAATTTACATACAAATTAATTTTGTCGATTTCACCATCAAATTTGCTGGTTATTTTTTGCAGGCCGATGTGTGTCACGCGTATCAAATTCTGAAAAATGGAGGATTAAAAGATGAAAACATAATTGTTTTCATGTATGATGATATCGCATTTAACGTTCAAAATCCAAGGCCTGGTATCATCATCAACAAGCCGTACGGCCCTGATGTTTATAATGGAGTCCCCAAGGTATTTATTTTATTATTATTTTTTTTGCTTGATAAATCAAACTTTTTTTAATTTGATTATATTATTCCTATGGCTATTTTACAGGATTACACTGGTGAAAATTGTACTGCCAACAATTTTCTGGCGGTGATTCTCGGCAACAGAACTGCACTCACCGGGGGCAGTGGCAAGGTTGTAAATAGTGGTCCGAATGACTATATTTTTATTTATTATGCAGACCATGGAAGCGCTGGTATGGTCGGTGAGTATCAACATTATTAATTAGTAAAATTAATTGTTTTTTTAAGCTTTAATTTCTTATTATTATTATTTTTTTCTTCAATCTTATAATTTTTTTCACATCAATGTTTTTATAATTTATGTGCTGCAGCAATGCCTACTGGAGATGACCTCTACGCTAAAGATTTGATAGAGGTGTTAAAAAAGAAACACGAGGCTAAATCTTATAAAAGCATGGTAAGTAAATGAAATCAATTAACCATTATGCAAATTTAATTACTACTTGATAACTAATCAATTGATTAACAAATTTTATTTATTTTTGGTTGGTAATTTTGGGGGGAAATTAATTAGGTATTTTACCTTGAGGCTTGTGAATCCGGAAGCATGTTTGATGGGCTTCTCACGGAAGACATGAACATATATGCAGTCACGGCTTCAACTCCCGCAGAGAGCAGCTACGCGATGTATTGTCCCGGGCATTATCCGAGTCCCGAGGATGATTTTGAAACTTGTTTGGGTGATCTCTTCAGTATTTCTTGGATTGAAGATAGGTCAATTAATTGATTATTTGATTTTTCATCGATAAATTTGATGTTAATTAAAATTTATAATTTTTTTTTAAACTTTTCTGTGTAATGGCGTGCAGTGAAAAACATGATTTACAGAAGGAAACACTACAGCAACAACATGGAGTGGTAAAATCTATTTTTTTTATTAATTAAAGTTATCACGTCTCTCTCTCTCTTTTAAAAAATAAAAAATAAAATAAAATTCTCTGGTTAATTCCGTCGAGTTTTACAGGTTCGGAGGAGGACATTGGTAGATTATTTAGACTTTAGCTCTCATGTAATGCAGTACGGAAACAAAGAGCTGAGCAAAGAGCCAATTTTTACGTATATTGGCACGAATCCTGATAACGACAACTTCACGATGAAGGCTGAAGAATTTTCTTCTAACCCATCAGCTGAAATTGCTCATTCGAGTCGTTTGACGAGGGGAGCTGTTAGTCAACGCGATGCTCAACTTCATTATCTTTGGCACAGGGTAATTCAATTAATCTTTTATCAAATTATTGTTTAATTAATTAGATCTTGTAATTTGAGTTATAATAATGTTTATTCTTGCAGTTCAATAGATCGGCTGATGGGTCTAGTGAGAAGATCGAAGCTCAGAAGCAATTACAGAATGAGATTTTAAGCAGGCAGCAAGTGGATCAAAATATTCATCAAATCATAGCACTAGTTTTTGGGGAAGAAAATGTGTCGAAAATGATTGAGTCCATTCGACCAGCAGGCCAGCCTCTTGTAGACGACTGGGATTGCTTGAAAATGCTTGTAAGTTTTATATTATTGTTATTATTTTCTTAATTAATTCCATTATTATCTCAAGCATACACACGTACTCGCACACACATAATCATTTTTAGGTGCGGCTGTCTTCATTTTTTCAATGCAGCTGTCCGCACGGTTTAACTTTGTGTGTATATATAATTTAATTGATTATTTTGATTAATTAATTAATTATATATATAGGTGAGAATTTATGGGGAAATTTGTGGATCATTATCAGTATATGGAAAGAAGTACACAAGAGCAATGGCCAACATGTGCAATGCTGGAATCAATGAGAAGCAGATGACTTTGGCATCCAATCAAGCTTGTTTGAAATAAAATAAGTAAAATAATTGTTTGAATAAGTTCTTGAAATAAAATACGTCTTTGAATATTTGAAGAATATACCTAAAGCTTTTAATTTCTCTGTTTAAAAATATTTTTTCTTTCTTTTAATTTATTTCTTTGAGGAAAAAATGTGATTTGATTTTCTTTTTATACGGTTCAATTGATATTGTAGCTAGTTGTTATCAGGCCTAAAAACTTCAGTAGTTGGATGAAAATAACCCAAAAAGAAAAATAAATGATAACAAAATAAGAATAAAGAATAAATCCTTTAATTTGAATTTTTTTTCCCCGATAAGATCATTCTTTTAACCAGATCCAAAGAAATGCTTTATACTTTTTTTGCATGACACATGAGAAAAGAAAAAAACACATTAGAAGAAAAATAAGGAATTATGATATTTCAAGACAACAGCTATAAGATAAGAAAACCAAAGCAAATATGGAAACAAATACAATAAAAAAAAGGCATTAAACATTCTTTATCCATCCTTCAATTATTGCCTCAATATTAACAAATCATTTAAAATCCCAAAGATCATATTAATTGTGCTATTGAGGCTTTGGGACATTGTAATCAAAGACTGAGAAAGCTATCGTTTTTTTTCCCTATAAAAAGTTTTATTTTCTTAGTCACTATGATGCGTAATTAAAAAAATTATCAAAATTACCACCTAAAGCAACTTATAAATACAAAAATAGTGTTAAACATTTCAAAATTTTTTTTAAAAAAATTATGTCAGATCATGTGACATTCACTAACTAGTTGGAGAGATAATATAATTAATTTATCTAGATTTAGTAAAAAATTATTAATTATTTAATTAATGAAATTTAAAATAAAAATTTGATATGTCTAATCATTACTCTAAATATAATAGACACCAAAATAATAAAAAATTAAAGTTTAAGAGTTCAAAATATTTTATTTATAGTCTCGTGAATAGAACAACATAATTGCAAACGGCACAGTTTCTCACTTACGTTTCTTTGTTGGCACACGTAATTATAAAAAATTTAGAACAGTAGTACCGAATGAGCTTGAATTAATTAATTGTATTGTGTGTAATGCATTGAGGTATGCTCAACTAAGATTTGGAAATTGTTTAAAAAAAATGAAATCATGGATATATTTTCAGATAATCCATAAGTTTTTGAAAAAAAAAAAAAGTTTTTAACACCCTATTATATCCTGATAAATATCTCTTCTACTAAACTTGACAAACACTAATATAACAAACCCCAATTATTTTCTCCTGTATTCTTTTGCGCTCTCATAGGTGTCATTTTATTTTTTGAGTCTTTTGTTGCTAAATTTTTAGATTCATGATCAGTTCATTTTCATGATTTTTTTTTAGTCTATGATCTTCATCTATACAAATTTAAAATACTCGCTTTTGTTTTCTTCATTTTTTTAGATAAATTATTTTTAATTTTGGGAAACTAATGTTTTTAAGTTTTGTAAAGAAAGAAAGTTTGGAGAGAAGAATAAAGATAACAATAATTCAAAAGAAATTATCACTTATAGAATTGTTTATGTGAAAGGTAAGGTAAGAAGACTACTAAAAAATTTTAAGAGTGAGAAAATTGATAGAAATCAAAGAAAATTTGGAAATCAAAGCGCACTCAAATTAAGGATGATAATTTAGAAAGAAATGGTATTTTTAGTATTAAATGAATCATAATTGAAAGGGGGTTTTAAAAGAAGGCCGAAACTACAATGCCTCGGGGGTTTGGTGCCACAGTCGTTTGTCAGTTAGCAAGGTGACCGTTGGATTTAATCCCACGGCTGCAGAAGAGAGGCAGACATAAAGGGCAGTTACCTGAGGAAAAGGTAAGAGCCGGTCAGCTGGAGAAAAGATGGGTTTGAAAAAATAGCATCCACGTGTAATGAACATGTAGTATTTTAGGAAGACACATGTAATGAACGGCAGCAAACAGCAAAATACAGAAACAGCAAAAAGTGTATGCAGGTAATGGTTGGAAACAACTTGGTGGAGGCATGCAAGTATTTGTTAAACTAGGTGAGACAGGAAAAATGTGATACAGCGACGAGAATTTTTGCAAACAGTGAATTTAAAGTGTCAACAAATGGTGGAAAAAGAATAGTAATTTTTTTATTTAATTATGAACAACACATAATTTATCCTTAATTTAAATAAAAGGATAAATTATTAATTGTACATAAAATGAAGAAAAATTCGGAAAAGAATATATCGAAATATTTGGAAAAAATTTGTTAACAATTCATAATTTGAAGAAGTATGCATATCATACCATAAGAAAAAAGAGTTGGAGTTTGGACGAGGAGATCTAAAAAAATGAAGGTTGAATTTTGGAGGAGCTAACGAAGAGATGGAACAGCATTATTTATTGTTTATTTAGTCATGGAATAACAACATTGCTTGACATAGATGATGTCGTAGTATAATAAAAGGGACGAAACGTCAATATTTATCGAATACAAGTGATACATGAAAAAAGTAATGTAGTGTACGTGATGTAAGTGTCATTTAAGGGTAGATGAGTGAAAAAATGAGATTGTGATAGAAGTTGGAAAAAGTTAACACAGTAAGTGCGAAATAAAAAGAAAAAAAATAAGGTACTTTCTAAACATCCCCATGTCAAAAACTTTGTCTTATTTTGAATGTAAATTTATTTATTAAAAAAATAATAGAGTGTTTTTAGGCAGATAAATGATAATAAATTATTGAACAAAGAAGAAGGAAAAAAAATAATTGTGGCACGATCTTAAAAGAATTCTATGGGGTTAATGTTTTGTCCCATACGATGATAATATGGATGGAGTTGTATGTTAGTGCAAAAAAGAGGATGATCCATAATTAGGTTTGGTTAATGAAGTTAAAGATGGTGGAAAAGGGTTATATAGAAGTAAAATGTAATTATAATGCAGTGTTTGGTATGAATAAGTAAATGAATAATAATGCAAATTGGGTATACGAACTTAAAATGTGATAATAATGGTGTTTCCGTAAAAAGACCCGTAGGGCAAGATTAAAGACTAAATTGTGCAATTATGTAACTACTTTTATTTTGTAATAAAATAGGAGGGGCTGCAATGTTAGTAGGCAAAAATCAAGTACAAGTTGCGATTGTAATAGGTTTTGTAAGTCTTGTGTTGAATGTAATGGTTGGATCATAAAAGAGAAAATAATGGCGTATGAAATCACAATTGCATGGTAAGTATACCTCAGTTGTAGTTGGAAAACATTTCCATCGGAAGAGAAAAATTGAATATGAGTTATGCTGTAAAATGTTAATGTGGTGAAAAGTGTGCACAGGTGTAAAGCCCAAGAATCGGTGTTTTGTTGAGGCTCCAACCTTTCCCCTTTGCAATGAGACAATGTTGGAATGTGTTGAATATGCTGGCCTTTTAATGAAAAATGTAATAAAAATAATTATTTTTTTGTTGTTAGAGCCAGAGCGGGTTTGTTGAAGGACGAGTTTAGACTTGATTCGCGAGTAAAATGGAAAAATATATTAGAAAATTGGCTTCTAATTTTTAAAAAAATATAAAGAAAATGTCGTGATATCCCTAGTAAAATATACTCAACCCCGCAATATATTGAAATTTAAAAACTCAACCCAAGAAATTTAAATACAAATAGAAAGAGCTGGGCTGTTGAAAGTAAAAAGAAGCATGTAAAAACAAATATAAATTAAAAATTTGAAATAACACATAAGTTCATTAATTTGTACATTAACCTAACATATACCAATTCCAACTGCAGTCGGCCATAGAAAAGTCCTAAACTAAAAATGTTTGCAAAATTTTTGTCATATGGAGAAGGCCAAAATTTTGTGAAAGGGGGCACAATTCTTCCTGTCTTCGAGTCCCTAGTCAATGAATATGTCATCTACTAATCCTTTTGTTGGAGCTTGAGGAATTGCCACCGGGTGCATGAGGTAAAATATATAAAAATTTTATTTGTTGCGGTATGTTTGCTCGGCTCCATTAGGATTTAACGTGAAATACCTGACTTTAGGTATCCATTGTGCCATTTTTTATTGAAACTATGTTCTTTGATATTTATGATTCACTTTGCTTTAGGTATTCATAGTGGGTTAATGGTTTTACAAATTAGGATTCACCGGCATTGATTTTTATTTTTATGGATGTTTTATTGTTAGACCTTTTACAGTATGGGCCCTTATTGGGAAAGGGAAGGTATTTTAGTTTTGTAGTGGTTATGTAAGTTGAAGGAATAAGATTTAGCATTAAAAGAATATAGTATATCAAATAATTAATTCGCGTGTTAGTAAAATTGTGAGTTTTCGTTACCCCACTGAATTGAGGTTATACAAAAGAATTGCAAAGGTCTCGTGTTAAGTATCTTGTGTATTCACATAAGAAAAAGTTTATAGTATGAATACAATAATAGTGGAGTGAGTAACTAAAATTTGAACTGTTATGTATCCTTTGTCATCTCCACATGACGACATTAATAAAATGCAAACGTGTACACCTGGGTATGAAAAAGTTAATACCCATTACATTTCATATTGATGCAGTTATGTATATCATTGGAAAACTGGAGTTATTAAAGAGCTTGCATGCTATGTTGGGCATTGATTACAGCAACGAAGACATTGACGATGTACCTGAGAAATTTGACGCAGTGGTTGATGGACCAGGTGAGATGGGAATGTCCATTGTTTAGCAGAATGGTAATAGTTTGTATCTGAGTAACAAATTCAGCATCGTCAATTTCCACAGTAGGTCACAAAGTTATGGAAAATTTGGTGGCATATGATTAACTTTGTCACTTTATTTCAAACAAATGCCAAAGTGTGCTAGAGGAACACATTCGATAACCAATTTGCAGTTAAAGTGAAACGTCACAGTTGTGGGACCGAACTGACCATTGAAAAATATATGGTTAATTTACATTATGTGTACAGAAATTGAAAATATGTCAATAAGCATTGTCCAACTCAATTTCGCATGGCAAATCCCCATGACGTCAGTAATAACGTGATGGTTTCCATGTAACGAGTTGTTTGCCCGATTCAAAACATTAGGGAGTACGTTTGTACAATGTTAAGCTGATTTACATATGATGTGCCTTAAGTCATGGACGAGCAATAACGGTTCCTTTCATTGACCTGCAATAGGAGCTTTCGCATTTAAAGGCATGTATATAGAAAGCCAAATTTAATATTTTGTATAGAAAGGAGGAACATTAAAACATAGTTCTTACTGGTTTGTGCTGTTCTTGGTCGGGCCGTCCAGGATGTGGCAATCCGTCAGAGATGATTATCACTGCAACAGGGTAATGATTAGTGCATACAGAAAATGCAAAGGAGATTTGGGTATCTGTAAGAGTAAAATTTAAAAAATCATGGCATAGGTTATAGTTAGGGTCTGATGATTTAAATATCTTGTACTATTTGATTTAGTAGACCTTTTCTTTGGTGGAGAAATACTGTCATGTAACTGCCATTTCCATTGCATTGCTTGGGGAAGCATATTCATCCCTGGTCCATAAGCTGATCTATATTCATCCACTGTTATCAGCCTATGTACGTATGTGTCCAGCTTGTCTCCCCATGTGTCGATGCATCGGCATGCATGTGGGCAAGGAATTCCAGAGAGTTGCCATAATCTGCAAGTGCATGTCATAAGTTCCCTGTTAATCTCATAGGCAAGCCCATCCCTAGTTACAACCGCTATTGCATTGCGCGAAGTGACATCAACAGTCCAACCCTCACCCTCAAACGTATTTTGTATGATTTGCTGTCTTACAGCTGGGGTGATTTTGTCATAAACCCATTCCCAGCCAAGTAAATATCGTCTCTGAAATATTTCAGCAACTTTTCGGGTTATTGTTGTATACCTTTGTGCGACATTCAAGTCCAACTGTTTGAGCAACCAAATACGAAGTTGTTCGGTGGCACTGATGGTTATTTCTGTGCTTTTCACCCACTCCGGCATAAAATATAATGCCCACTTCTGGCAATCAGTGTCTTTCAACCAATTATAACATTCCATGCTTATCGTTTCAATGACAGCCATCTGGTTTTTGAAACTATTCCCATTGGTGCTCCTACATGCACCCCAAAATGGTGAATGAACTGTCACCCCAGGAAACTCATGTACCATTTTGGTGTAAAGACTGAAACAACACTGCCTATACACAGCAGATGGAAGGAACTCTTCAACTGCCTCGTCAATGCCATTATCCCCGTCACCCATTATGCACAATCCTTCTCCACGTTCCAACCGGAGTCCATAGTTTAAATTTTTTAGGAAAAAAGCCCACGAGTCCAAATTCTCTTCTACAACCTCACAAAATGCAATTGGGAGGACAGAATCATTCCCGTCATGACAAACTGCAACTAGCATCACACTCTTATATGGACTATCAATCTCCCACCCATCAATTGTTACAAGCATTCGACATCTTGTCTTAAAAGCATATGCGGTGTCATAGAGGAAAACAAACATTCGGTCAAAAATGTCGGCGGTAAACTGCTGCTGTGATTTTGTCTATATAATAACGATGTTGCGACTGTTTACAATCTCCATCTCTTATTTGTATTGTAACAGCTGTGCATATCCAATGATCTGTTCTGAGCCAAAATCTCGCCATTTTGTCAACAGCTTCCAACTTCCATATGGGGCATTTAATCCCATAAGTTGTTGCAATTTCATTCCGTAATTTGTCAACTTCTCGGTGTTCACTTTGCTTCCGTATATGCAGGAACTTAGCTGCAATCCACTTTGTTCCCCCCTGCAGTTTGACCGAACGTTGATTGCATGTGTGCATTGGAGTTATGTCGTAGATAACGAAAACATTGCTGTGATTCTCTTTTACTGCTGTGATTTTCCAATCACAGTGAAGATTCGAACACTCGCAGCTGACACAGGTACTTGTGTTATGTATTATGCAAAGTTTAAAACCATCCCGAATTGTATTAACCTCTAATGCCGCTCTAAACTGAACATCATTTTTGAAGCGCTGGCCCATCCTCATAATCATTCGGTTATTGGATGCAGGATCAAATAAAAAACCATTTGTTCCTCTGATCCCTTTCTTCCTGTCTATTTCAATTTTAAATAAATCGTCTTCGTATCCCACCCACGACTTGTCTAATTCAACATCATCATCATTGCTGTTAGGGAAGTACATTCTCTCATTTGCCAAGTCATTATATGCTTCCCAACTTTTATCAAATGGCCATGAGACAGCATAATCTTGTGTCTTACCAGATGTGCATAGCTGAATGGCTGAATCTTTGCTGTTGGTTCCATTGGTTTCTTCAATCAGACGAGGATACATTTTGGCAAAAAATCTCTGCACTTCAGAATCTGAAATTAGTTGTCTCCTATTTGTTGAATCAGATTCTTCTACCCTTGACGATTTTGATGCTTTGGTATTCGTTCGTGGCTCACATGAAACGGTCGGGTCTTCATGGATGTCACTTCCACGATGGTGGCCATGCGAGATTTCATGCCCCTTAGCTGGTTGTTCCATCTTTTGTTCAAACAGCACCCTTGCAACATTCCTTTTTCTGGCATTGTGATCGGACGTTTTCAAATCTTCAGTAGGCAATGTAATCTTCACGGCTGTCTGTGATATATTCTTCGATGGCCTATTGCAGGCTATGAAATGATCAGGAGATGTGGTAGTTATTGTCTCCATTGATGTCATTCTGCATTGGCAGCTTCTTAAGGAAGTAGATGAATAGCACACACATTTGTGGGGAGTGCAATCCATTGTCTGCTGTATGTAACCTTCAATATTTGAACTTGACCGCACCGTCTCATAAGTAACCTCTGCATCCACCAATTTATGAGAGTAAGTAATCATAACCATAACAATATAAAAATGTAAGACCAAAATGGAAGCCCGACTTAAGGAAAACATAATATATTATAACGTTAGCATTACGGGGTTGAAATAGTGTCATACATTACAGTTGAATTGGCAGTTACAATATTTGGCTGTAACCCCGAGCAGAAGGAAAAAATTGTTAGTTTGAGAAACACCATTATAATAAGCTGCGTTATTTAACGAATCAATTGACAGTGAATGTTATGAAAACACAAACACATTTTCACCCACAAACTTACCAATTTAATGGTCTTGTCGGTTTAATAATAAAATCCTCACTTAGAGATACCAGTTGGGAGAACTGTAGCACAGACAGTCAACATCAGTAGCCGGAGCATAAATTTGTATTACTCTATGGCATAACTCAACCGGAACAAAGATATAGTCTCAGTGAATTTAACTATTCAGCGGAAAATATTATGCATTGCAAGATAAGTTGTTAATTCATAAACGTATTACATGCTTGGTCGTGCTAAATAGTTCATTTGGCTTAAAATTAAAATGGTAATTTAAAGATTACTCAATCCTGGAGTCCATTTGTTATGACAAGGTTGGTTAGACAAGTCTAATTATTTCCAATATGCCGTGAAATAAATACAAAACATTGGCCCGATGCTGCATCGGAACCAAAGGCTCTTTTACGTTCAAGTATTAGACACATCCCAACATGGTACATAGTAACCAGACAAAAAAATTCGGTTTCGCACAGAAGCTTTGCCATAAAACCAAGCAACAATATTTTCATATGAGATTGGTGCAGTTGCACAAACGATGATGTCGGGCCAATAATTAAATAAACATTTAATATGCTGCCATTTTGTCTGCACAATTAGGCACTGTTAAAACAGAAATTTCAATCTCCAGGTTTTACATACCTTATGAATAGAAAGTGAATGTGATCGTGCTATTCAATCCACCTCGGCCGTTTGTCTTTGTTTCTTGTAACGATGACTTAACGAGTAATGTCTGCAATTGCCGGCCCGGAGATATACAACTTCCACGGCTGATACAATTGTGGGAAGAGCTGTTTCGTAGTACCGTCGGACTGAAGCGTTAGTGGATCAGGTTCGACAACGATTTGACAGCGAAGTGATCATCAGCTCCCTGAGGATTGAACATAAATTGTTTGGAAAATGAGAACATATTTTATGCCAGTGTCGTTTGTGGCGCCATAATTCATGAGATGAATTTTTGGAGGTTTATATACGACCGCATGTTGTTTAACACGTGTAATGTACTGTAGCTTAATAATTTATACTGCGAGGTCCACGCAACACGCCGATCGAAATGCGAACCAAATTCGGTATCTGCTTTCTAAACTCAAACTAAATGGGGTCTTGTAAACATGGGTGCATTAGTTTGTTGGTTCATTGCAAATCATTTATGGGCTGCTATGTTTCGGCCCGGTTGGGTTCAGCAGTTGTAACGATTATGCTCGTACAATATTGTCTCCTCGACGGCCCAATTTATGGACCTACTGCTGTTAACATCCATAACATGTGAACGATCTTATTGCTTTATTAGTAGCTGGTTTGGTTAATTTACTATTGTCTTCAGAGGAACGATGTTGTAATCGTTAATGGCGACAATGACACCATAAATGAATTAGCGACAAAATGATGCTTTACTTTAGTGAAGCAGGTAACATGGGTGTCGTATGAAATGAAAAAAAGTTGTGATATGTTAAATCATTTTAACGTATTAACTAATTAGTCAGCAGCCATTTGTCATTTATTTATTTCATTTTTTTTAAATAATTGTAGTGAATAACATGTCGGTAATTGGAAGTAATAATAATGGCCATGACGCCGATGATGGTAAATTAAATAATAACATAATTTAATACATGAATTTTGCAATAAGAAGATATAAAGCAAGTATATAATAATACTACGTTACCTTATTAAGTAATACTTAATATAATTACTTTACAAAAACTTATATTATATATATCGTATTGTGTAATGATTATATGAAGTTATTATTTGATGACGCTTACCGACTTAAATCTTATTCCTGTCTGAATGTCCAAATGTTATAGCTCACAAATATTCGGATACAACACGATTTGTCGTTCATAATGTTAATGTACAAAATACACTTGTATTTTATACAAAATTTCGATTCCTTTCGCTTGGACTAGTTAGGCATTATAAAGATTTTTTATTCAAGTTTGAAATGTAATAAAAAATAATTTATTTCCACCGAAGTGAATTGTAAAAATCATCCACGTGAAAGAATGTTGTGGTCCATCCTCGCTTTAAATGGAAGGCGGGTGCTTTTATTAGGGAAAATTATTAGCTGCACTTCAGTAGTTTATAGAATCTGTAAGCTACAGACTGCAGCGTCAGCCGTTAGATGTGGTTCGATATGGAGTGAGATACTAAAAATAGACAATCGGATGGTGGGATGACGGGAGTTGTTTGTTACCGATTTTGTACCATAGACACGTCCTTATTAGCTTATTTCGTTTACCGATGTCATCATTACGTACTTTATCCACTGATGTAACAATTGTGTCAGTCATGCTGCAACTTTCCTTCAGCATCTGTTTTTACTATGCACATTAACTCTCGCCCATTTACTTACACCACTTTCATTGAAGACTTCAAGTGGTGGACAAAGAAACCCGCAACAATAGCGAATATGTATAGATGCCACGCGGTCTTTTCACAATTGCGCCACGCCATCCTATAGCATTCATTTTCTGCACAGGTGTTGACTTAGAGAACGCATCCTTCGGGTATGACATTTGAAAACTCATTGCTTTAAATCCTGCACGATTCCGCGGCTATTTAAGAGATTTTATGATCTGGGGAAATGTGTCTGACTTGTGTTTGTGGCTGCACGGCCGAGGCACCTGCGAATGGTCATAATCTTCACAAATTGCACACGCGACAGCTGGACGGTGGATATTTACAATATCCCAGCATCCCACAATGTTTGTATTGTTTGAAGAACGATGCCAGTCAATATTATGATATGGCATAGAGTTGTCAACATTTGTTTTGTGTAATCACCTGTGTGGGCCAAAACTGATTTCAATCATCGTTACTGTTTCCTAAATTAATATCAACTATAGCTTTCGAAATTTACAGACATGAGGCGTTAATGTTATAATCATGTACATTTTTTTATTCCATGTGGCCGTATGTATCTGATGAAGAGTAGGAATCCATATTATACTAGGATTAGTTTCCTTATTAACTAAAGTTTAAGACTTTTAAATTCCTTTCTAATTTAGAATTTTGTTTCCCTTTCAATTTAGGATTTTGTTTTACTTCATGAATTAGGATAATTACTACTACTATAAATAGCTCCCTCTTGTAGCCTTTGAAAGCAGAGATTTTTGAGTTTAATAATATTTTAATTTTCAAATCTCTTTGTGAGTATTTGAACAGTTAATTCTCGGTATTCTGCGGAATCAACGAGTCTTAATCCCTAAATTCGCGGTATTTTTTTGAATCAACGTGAATTTAGTTGTTCTTTTGTTCCGGTATTCTCTAAAATCAACAGAATATTTTGAACATTAAACTTCCGCTGCATCAGTTTGGTATCAGAGCCAAAACCTGGTATCACCAATCTAACTCCATCTACCACCAAACCTTTCCTTTTGCCCTTTTTGATTTTTTCCATTTAGCTTAAAAAAAAAAAACCCACTTTTTCAGACAAACCACCACCACCATCTTACCAACCCAAAATCTTTCAGATCCACCCACCCTTACTCGATTTCCGACCACCATCATCGGCAATCTAAAACTTTTTGCTTAATTACAGTTTCGGCCTAAAATTTTATTTACTTTCAGTTTAACCCCACTACCTTTTTAAACCCGAATTTGAAAAAATGCCTCCAAGAAAAGCTCGTGATGCTCATACTACAACTTACAATCAAGAAGATGTTTTGAAAGATGAATCCCTGGCTAGTATGACAGCCAGAATTGATATGTTAGCTGCACAAATGGCACGAATAGCAGAGTTACTTGACGAACGCCATCGTACTCCAGAACGTGAAGACAAATCAAGTGTAAGCTTTGCTAACCCATTCTCTGGGCGTCGACCTAGAACTGAGTCTACTGATGACAGAAGATGGGAATCTGGGTTGAGAATTGACATTCCCGAATTTCAAGGAAGTGGTCGACCTGAAGAATTATTAGACTGGATTAACGCCATTGAGGAAGTTTTCGAATACAAAGAAGTTCCTGAAAATAAACTAGTTTCGCTTGCTGCAACTCGATTTCGTGGAAGAGCAGCAGCTTGGTGGCAACAAACTAAGCTCACAAGGATTAAGCAAGGCAAAAAGAAGATTGATTCTTGGGAAAAGTTCAAGAAGCACTTGCGTGGAGCATTCTTGCCTCATAATTACGTCAAACTGTTATACCAACAGCTACAGAATTTAAGGCAAGGTAATCGATCAGTGGATGATTACACTACAGAATTTCATTGGTTGGTGGCCCACAATGACTTGACAGAGACAGAAGAACAACAGGTTTCCCGCTACATTGGAGGCCTACGATCTCAATTTCAAGACCAATTAAATTTACTTGACCCATACTCTATTTCAGAGGCACACCAACAAGCCTTGCAGTTGGAGAAGCAATTTAGTCGACGTACTAATGACTCAAGCTTTCGGGGTGCTCGAAGTGTTGTTCGTGATAATTCAAACCCAACTTCCCAATTTCGTAATTTCACTCCTCCAAATCCTCCAAATAAAACTAGTAAACCTAGTGAAATCGGTCAAAGCAGCAAAACTCAATCATCGGGTTCGGGATTACGCTGTTTTAATTGCGGAGAAAATGGGCACCGAATGACAGAATGTAAAAAGGGAGGAAAATATGGTAAAGGCTTATTCGTAGGCACAGAGGAAAGTGAAGACTACCAGGAGGAAGAAACTGAAGAGTTCGCTGTAGAGCCAACTTTTGATAGTAGTGGTAGCGCTCAATCTGTTGAAGAACATGGTGATAGCAGGCCAATGTTGATCGTGAACCGCACATTCTTCACTCCTAAAGGTCAAGACAAAGACAAGTGGCTACGACAGAATATCTTTCAGACTACTTGCACAATCGGGGGTAAAGTATGTCGTATGGTCATAGACTCCGGCAGTTGCGAGAATGTCATTTCGGAAGAAGCCATAACAAAGCTAAATTTAAAGACAGAACCTCATCAAACTCCATACAAGCTCACATGGCTGAAGAAGGGAAATCAAGTGACAGTATCGAAACGTTGCTTAGTTTCCTTATCCATTGGTTCAATTTATAAAGACAAAATTTGGTGTGATGTTGTGGCTATGGATGCTTGTCATCTATTACTGGGTAGACCTTGGCAATATGATCGAAACGTAGTGCATGATGGGAAGAGAAACACCTACAGCTTTATGTTTAACAACACCAAAATCGTTCTCCTACCTAACAAAGAGTTTACTCTCCAGCAAGACTTGGGTAATTATTTGTTAGGAAAGAAGCAATTTATAGATGTTGTAGCAGAGACAAAGAGAGTTTACATTTTATTGGGAAAAGAGAGTAACGGTGATTCGAAGATTCCTGAAGCTGTGACACCTATTCTGGCGGAATTTCAAGATTTGTTCCCTAATGAGCTACCACAGGGTTTACCACCTCTTCGAGATATACAACACCAAATTGATTTGGTACCAGGTTCTACATTACCAAATCGACCTCATTATCGTATGAGTCCTACAGAACATGAGGAATTAAGGCGCCAAGTGGAAGAGTTACTAGAAAAGGGATTTATCCGTGAAAGTCTTAGTCCCTGTGCAGTCCCTGCTTTATTGACTCCAAAAAAAGATGGTTCTTGGAGGATGTGCGTGGATAGTCGAGCTATCAATAAAATTACAGTTCGATATCGTTTTCCAATCCCTCGATTAGACGACTTGTTAGATCAACTCAGTGGAGCAACAATTTTTACCAAACTTGATTTGAAAAGTGGCTACCATCAAATTCGAATACGGCCTGGAGATGAATGGAAAACAGCTTTTAAAATTCGCGAAGGGTTATACGAGTGGTTGGTAATGCCGTTTGGCTTATCTAATGCTCCGAGTACTTTTATGCGAGTCATGAATCAAGTTCTTCGCCCTTTCATTGGAAAGTTTGTGGTTGTTTACTACGATGATATACTTATATATAGCACCAGTCACGAGTTACATCTACAACATTTGAGAGAAGTGCTTTTAGCCTTAAGAGCAACAAGTTTATACACAGCAGTAAACAAGTGTATTTTCTTGACCGAGAAAGTATTATTTTTGGGATATGTGGTGTCGAAGGATGGTATATCTGTTGACCAATCAAAAGTGCTATTCGAGATTGGCCTCAGCCAACTACTTTATCCGCCACCAGAAGTTTCCATGGATTGGCCTCTTTTTACAGGCGATTCATTCCTCATTTCAGTACTATTATGGCACCAATCACAAATTGCATGAAAGGAGGACAATTCTCTTGGACAGAGGCAGCTACTAAGGCATTCAAGATTATCAAAGAAAAGTTGATTACTGCCCCAGTACTTGCCCTACCAGATTTTTCGCTCACTTTTGAGGTACATTGTGATGCTTCTAAGGTCGGCATTGGAGCTGTTCTTAGCCAACAGGGTAAGCCTATAGCTTATTTCAGTGAGAAGTTGAATGGAGCAAAGGCACACTACAGCACTTATGACGTGGAATTTTACGCAGTAGTCCAAGCGTTAAAACATTGGCGACATTATCTAATTCATAAAGACTTTGTTTTATACACTGACCATGCCGCGTTAAAGTATCTCAATAGTCAAGACAAGCTCTCTCACAGACATGCCACGTGGACAGCATTCCTTCAACAATTTACCTTTGTGGTGAAGCATACCTCTGGTGAATCCAACCGGGCAGCAGATGCACTTAGTCGACAAACTTCGTTATTGACACAGATGCATAATCAAGTTCTTGGATTTGACACATTTCGAGAGTTATATGCTTCTGATCCTTACTTTGCTCCTATATTAGAAGACGTTGTTGCAGGGTTTCGCTCAGATTATCATTTACATGACGAATTCCTTTTCAAGAGTAATCAGTTGTGTGTTCCTAACTCAAGTTTGAGATTGAAAATCATTTCAGAGTTACATAATGAAGGGCATATGGGTCGTGACAAAACTCTGGCTCTAATCGCCAACACTTATTTTTGGCCTACTATGAGGCGTGAAGTCTATCACTATGTTGAGACTTGTCGCATTTGTCAAGTTTCCAAGGGTGCAGCAACTAATGCTGGGTTATATATGCCGCTGCCAATTCCAACACAACCTTGGGCTGACATTAGCATGGATTTTGTTTTGGGATTACCCCGCACTCAGAGGGGTATGGATTCAATATTTGTTGTTGTTGATCGATTCTCGAAAATGGCTCACTTCATTGCTTGCAAGAAGACTACAGACGCTTTGACTGTTGCTCGCCTATTCTTCAAAGAAGTCTATAGATTGCACGGTTTACCAAGTTCTATAGTATCTGACCGGGATACACGATTTCTTAGCCATTTTTGGAAGACATTATGGAAGTTGACTAACACTCGCCTGAATTTTAGTAGTGCTTACCACCCACAAACAGATGGTCAAACTGAAGTTGTCAACCGCTCTTTAGGAAACCATCTACGTAGTCTAGTTGGTGATAACTTGAAGATGTGGGATCAGAAGTTATATCAAGTCGAGTTTACTTATAACCGTGCAGTTAAGCGTAGTACTGGTTTAAGCCCTTTTCAGGTGAATTACGGATATAATCCACGAGCTCCTATCGACTTGGCTCCAGTTCCAGATTTAGTTCGCAAAAGCGGTAAAGCAAAAGACTTTATTGAGCAGCTTCAGCAGATTCATGAAACTACGCAAGAGTCTTTGAAGCAGACGACCGAAAGTTATAAAATTATGGCAGACAAAAAACGTCGAGCTTTAGAATTTCAAGTAGGAGATCTTGTTTGGGCTATCTTAACTAAAGATAGATTCTCAGTTGGTGAGTACAATAAGCTTTCTGCCAGGAAAATTGGCCCTTTGGAGATTATCGAGAAGATAAATCCTAATGCATACCGATTACAGCTTCCTAGTCATATCCGCACCGCAGATGTCTTTAATGTCAAGCATCTTATTCCTTACAGAGGTGATCATGATAAAGATGTTATTGCTGACAATCTGAATTCGAGGGCGAATTCTCTTCACCCTAGGGGGAATGATGAAGAGTAGGAATCCATATTATACTAGGATTAGTTTCCTTATTAACTAAAGTTTAAGACTTTTAAATTTCTTTCTAATTTAGAATTTTGTTTCCCTTTCAATTTAGGATTTTGTTTTACTTCATGAATTAGGATAATTACTACTACTATAAATAGCTCCCTCTTGTAGCCTTTGAAAGCAGAGATTTTTGAGTTTAATAATATTTCAATTTTCAAATCTTTTTGTGAGTATTTGAACAGTTAATTCTCGGTATTCTGTGGAATCAACGAGTCTTAATCCCTAAATTCGCGGTATTCTTTTGAATCAACATGAATTTAGTTGTTCTTTCGTTCCGGTATTCTCTAAAATCAACGGAATATTTTGAACATTAAACTTCCGCTGCATCAGTATCCCTCTTATTGATGTACAGAGGGGAGGCTTCGGTGGATGGATATAATTTTCAAAATCTGTAACGATGGAATGGGGATTTTGGAATACGGCCACAACACACACAACAGTTTGGTTTATCTATTTTAGCCGACGCAGATGAGCTGATTACATTTCCATGGACCGGCGGCTGGGAGTTAAAAGTATGCAATTATTCACTTTTATCGTACCCATTGAAGTCAACAATAAATTAACAAACTTAAAATTCAGCAGCCGTTTCCGGCGATTTCTAATTTATAATTTTCCTTTAGTTTTCGTCGATTTGTAATTAATAATTTTCCTTTGTTCATCTGTGGCAAAATAATTGGATGTTTGTAGTTATTCAAAGCAGGGTAGTACCACACTAGTTAGTATGGGTGGGCATTGATTGGGTTCGGTTTGGTTGCGGGAGAAATTTACAGTTTCGGTTCGTTTTGGGTCGTAAATATAACAATTTTCGTTGGGTTTTTTTTTGGAGTTTAAATATAAATCCCATTCCGGAACCGATAGTTTGGTTTCGCTTTATCGGTTCAAATTTGGGTTTTTAGTAATGGTATCAATTTTTCGGTAACGATTTACTTTACGAATCGAATTAAGAAATTGCTTTTTTTGTTTATCTTACATTCGACATAAGGCCTACTATAATTAATGTATAATGAATTAAAAAAATTTATTGATTTGTTGAAGCAAAATAAAAATGGTGCAAAATTTTGTACTTTTTTTTATTACATTCATCGTCATTATTTTTAATCTTAAAGATTTTGGCTGAAAACATTAATTAAATTAAATAAGTTTGTCTGCCATAAGATAACTTATAAAAAAAATTAGGGATCATTATCTTATCTTGCATTGTTGAGGTTTGGTTAATGATCCTTTTGCAAAAATAACAAAATTTCAGGTAAATTGGAAATAATACAATTTGTAGATGGAAATATTTTGTAAATTTTGCGTCATAATAACATTTAACAAATGTGAGGGACCGAAATGATATTATCGGTTCGGTTGGAGAATTTTTTATGTTGCGCAGAAAGCCAAACTATACGGAAACAAACCCAACAGAATTTTTATATTCGGTTTTTTTAAAGCAAATATTGAAATCCGAAACCCAACAAACCCGAACCGAACGGAATTTTTTTATATTCCGGTTTGGTTTTGCCCACCCCTACTAGACGAGCAACAAGGACAGGTTTAATGTGATTCATTTATTACTCTTACTATTAACTAGTGTGAGTTTGAGAACTATTATGTGTGCACATCAGTACCGAAACCAAAATGCCAACCAATGTTCACTATCCTTGCATCAATGTCAACCAATGCATAATTACCATACAAGCTCCATACGAATTTAAAGCAATGCATAATTAGCATAGAAGCGCGATACTTCCTTTCGTGACATATGTTTAGCCCTTGTTTGGTTGGAGGATTAACAGTGGGGATGACATTATTTTTTGACATTTTATCCTAATCTCATGTCAGGTGCAGTCTAATGTTTAAGGATTTATTTATCGTGAATCCACAACATATTCTTAATTTAGTTTTGGATATTACTCCAAGCGGTGCATGAGATTAATTAGTCTTGCATTATATTAACCACTCATATACACATAATAATTTATCAAATTTAATTTTAAAGTTATATGTGATAAATGTAAAAGAAATTTGACATTTCATAATGTCAATAATAAATTATTAAAACAATCATAATTAATTTAACATTAAATTAATTTTGATATTTAAATTTGTTTAATTAGTAAATAATTTTATACTTTATAATTTACATTATAAAATCTTTATTAAAATAATATTCTAAAAAAACATTTTAAAAAAAAATCGATTATTGAATGAAAATAATATAAATATCATACATATATTTAACAAAAAAAATTGTTGTACAATGGCTCCAATTTAATCGAACTATATAATTAACATTTGAATAACACTGTGATGGTTAGTTATGTTATCTGCCTTGGACATATTTGATTGCAAGTTATGGATGGTTGAATGTAGGAATGGTTTTTGACAATTACGTAACGTCTTCATTTAACAATTGATACCACTATTTCGAAGTTTCCGATTACAATTTATGATTAATAAGCACAAACACCTTAGGCTCACAGTACTCCTACAAACATGTACGTAACGACAATGTACTATTGTCAATGGCATTATATTTTATGTGACATCATAATACACCATATTGTATACCTTATTAAATTAATATTGCATAATACATCACCTTCTGTTGGACAAAATATTCCCCTATAGACAGAACACCAGCAGGGCAATTACTGTGGCCATTATCTTACCAACCAGGGTTAGGTAGGCAACACTTGTATTTTGGCCATGTCATGGGCCCAGTCAAGTATTCCATTGAATGTTTTTGTCAATTACTACTAGTTACATCTCAACTACTCGTTCGTTTGTAATATTCCCGTTAAAATTTAATGTCATTTTCCAAACGAAGACTGTCAAATATGATGCATTGAGTGGACAATGGGCAAAAGTGGTGGTCAACTTTTGACGTGATCTTGCACAGTACGACCGAAATCTTGCAATATATCTGACGCTTTCCCCCTGATGTTTGCAACATATCCATTCAACTTTGAGACACCATCGAAGGTGCGTTTTATTCACTCTTTGCATATTACATAGTTTTGCTTCAATCCATTGGCACTTGCATGTGTACGCCTCCTTTATGGTTTATGCAATATGCGGAAATCGTTCTGTTGATTCCATATTTTTATCATTGCTTTTTTCTTATGTCATTTTTTGGTTATATTTTATATTTTGCAATTCCATATTCGTCAGGGGTTTTGCAGTTTCATTATTGGTCAGCATAAAACAAGTTAGTGTATGCTTTAAGGGTTGTTTGAATGGTCAGTGTTTTGTTCAACAATTTTGATTAACTCGCCCAGCATGTATCCATTGACCAAGCATTTGGTTTTGCATAATATCTCATAAGTTTATAGTATTTTGGACAAACGATCTTATTTGTTGCTTGCAAACTAACAATCTTGCTGAAACTTTGTTTTAAATAAATAATTAAGGGAAAACTGTGTGCCTCTATGTAAACGGTGGCAGGCCTAAACCTCTTCTGCTCTTACCATCACGTAACCCATCTGCATGAGCTGTAGTTGCCCCAAGCTTGCAATTGCGTTGGTTTATGTTGTCCTCACAACAAAATTTAATTTCCACAAGCGTTGATTTAATCTTCGCGCCATTTTGTGAATGAAAACTAACAGCAACTATAAAACTTTATACATGAATGAAATGGCATTGTTTCAGCGCCAAGACGCAAACCAACAGTCACTTTTCGTGCATCCAGTACCCCATGTGCATGGACCCAACATGTTAGATTCGAATGCAGGACCTTCGTCCTTCCCACCATGTATTGCACCATCTTCTCACCCTCAACTAAGGATTCTATCAAATGTGAACAACCCCCGAATGAATCCACCAACCTTTAATGGGGCAGCACTTAATCCTGAACCTTTCCACCCCTTCGAAATGAACCCACCCGTGATCAGCCACCCAATTGTGAATCAACCCGCTTTCAACCATCCGTCAAGTTTCATCCACCACGCAGCGAATTCTGTTGCTTTCACCGGGCAACAGTCGCAAGGCCAAACTCTTAATCCACCAAACCTCTATCACCCTCCACTACTTGAATTTACATTTGTCCTAGAATACATGGGTGAGAGGATTGGCATTCAGACGGATCAACCAACCCGATTCCAAATATTGCACCTCTGCAATATTGCTTCCTCTGCGTTGCATAACGGTACTCCCCGGCTAATCATATATTCAGGCCAATGGTGGCACCTCGATGACTGGGCCGTGTCCTTAGAGTCCACAGTGATGCTCTGTTAAGGGTTATTGTGCACCAATGCATCTCAAGGGGGGAGTTTAGACTTCACATTTGGGTATACTTCATTTGAGACGGCCACCCACACCCGTCTGCGGGAAGCTTGGTTAATTCAAGAACTGCTGAGTTCCCTGTGATGGTTGACTTCGGTGCTGTGCCACGCCCCCAAGTTGCACCGGGTCATCCACAATCTATGCCTCTGCCATCCGTCCAATATGACGCACATGGAGCACTACCCGTGCCTCCTCTTGTACCCAATCCAATTCACCCCCAGCAAGCACAAACTGTGGCCCCTGTCATATCCAACCCAGGTGACGCACGATTCCTTGGAAGTGCTCCGGGGGGACCTGCAAATGCTGTTAGTATGCCCATCAGTATCCCAACGCCGTGTGTCCCCATAGTTCAAACGGTCCTTTCTAGTGGCCCCGATAGGCGTTGGGGGGATCTACCCAATGATGCAGGTGTTATCGTTGCGGCTACTGGCGATCAGTCCAATGATCGTCGTAAGTACAAGTGCCAAAATTGTGGCTCTGTGGGCCATAGCAAGCGTACTTGCAAGGTGGTCAACCCTATTCTAACCAAGGCAACAATTGCTGTTTTTAGGGAGGTACGAACCCCATTAAAAGCATGACATAATATTTTCATCCGCCATTATAGGTTTGTCATATACTCATATTTGTATATTCTACTGTTTAATACCTGCGTTTTCTGTATGATCAGGTTGAGCCGATTGTCTTGCACTCATCCGATGAAGGTGGCCGTGCAGGGCCTAGTGGAGATGCAGAAGTCCCAACTGGGATTATCCAGTCCAAATAGTCTCAGTAGTGGAATTTTCTGACCATGGGATCCTTTACACGATGAAGGCTTGTGGGTGTAACCTGTTCCTTTTGGTTGTTTACTTAAGTACCACTTTTGCGCATGGATTGTCTGGTTTGTTCCAATATGATACATGGGACGTTCCTTCTGACTAGGTCTTTTGGGTTTTTGGTCTGTGTAAAATATTTGAACAAGCTTTGATGTAAAATACATATAATCCTTAGTAAGCGTTACATATGGCTGTATTGTGTAATTTGAAACAACATGGTGTATAGTGTGCTAATAATATTGTGCAATTATCGTATCCCAGCCCACAGGTTACATAGGCAACAAAACAATTTCATCCCTGTTAGTCGTAAAGGTAAGACATGCTACAGGTATAATCATTAGACGTTACTTAAAGTTAAATGAAAGAGTGGAGCAATTGGTTTGAATGATAGGTCAAACACCATCAATAATTAGTTGGTGATCTCATCCTTCCATCCACCATTGAAGACAATGGCTGTATAAGCTGATTAACGTATATTTGAAGCCTTTATAAATTATGTACATATTTGGAAATTAATGAAATTAATTTGTTGGTCCTGTAAGAAATCGCATAATCTGGTAAAACAATTTTGGCCACGCTTTTAGACTTTATCTCATAAGTATTGTATTTAATAAACTTTAAGATTTCATAAGCCATTTGCACATTGATTATTATGATATAGTAAAATAAGGGATAATCAAAATAACAATTATATAAGTAATAGATATAATTTTAAACACGTTCAAGATTGAAGTAAATACAATATAAATTATTTTTGAGTAATTTTGTTGTAAACCCGTTTGCTGCATAAAAAAAATTATCTCATTGAAAAATAAATCAAAATAGTCCAAAATTTTATGACGTGGCTGCATCTTCGGCTGTAAAGTCAAACTTCATCACTTATTGCCCTTTGTAATAAGATTTGCCACCTCGCGTCTGATGTAAATTTGACTATATTGTGGCTATAGTAATGTCATATGTGGGCCACGGAACTCACGTGTTGTAGAAGCAAGTGAGGGCCATCACGGTCATATACCAGTTTCTTCACTCACACATGTGAAACACAGCCGCACCCACGTGACCTAGCCGAATTAGACATATAAAAGTGACTGATTGGGGTAAAGTACTCGAATGACGTAACAATTCACTAAAATACGAAATACACTGCATTTCCAATAACTTCGTATTGAAGGTTTCTGCTGCAGCTGTAACCGCTGATCATTTGACCCCATCGACCATATCCGAGGCGAATGGCCACAGCAGCCGTCCAACTTCCAGTCTGTGTGAGGTTGTCTTCCGGTCTGATGAAGTAGTTGTGATGAATGTAATTGTTTACAGTAAATCTTCTGCGGTCATTTGGAAATTTAACATGTCAGTTCGTTCCTCTGAACGACGATGTTATGGTTTTTATGGTCGTCGTTGCTTTGTTGCATAGATCTAAGTTACTAGTATTACTACTCCAAGCTGTAGGGTTCGGTGATTTTTTGACTAATGCACTGTCGTCTTATTGATGTTACATTCACATTTCATTAAACTTTTTGTTGCTTGCATACAGATAATGACTTGTGGAAAACACTACGTCGTCTTTGTGGGACGGATCCCTAGAGTATATGGGTCGTGGGCAGAGTGCCAGAGACAAGTTATTCGATATCTGGGAAATTCTTACCAATCGTATTCAACGAGGGAGGAAGCCGAAGAGGCATTCGAAGCATTTCGTCGTTCGGAAGTGGAAATATTTTTGTCGGGTCTTCAACTGGATCCCGTAAATGGAAATCGGCAACGACCGTTGGAGGGTCAGTTGCAAGAAGCTATTACTTCAGCTCCTGAGGATAAACTATCGCCGCATAGAACTTTAGTTATACTCTTGTTTGTAATTATATGTGTTGTTGTTATGAAGATACTGCGGTAAGAAAAACTATATGAAATGCCCAAACTGTTCCGAACCCTTGTACTGATCGGCGTTAGGAAAAAATAATAATAATAAAAGGTTGCACGTTAGTATTTTGTAATACAGTATGATCTGAGTTTAAATTTTCGGTTGGTCTTAATTAAATGGCGTTTGGGTTACTAGTTGACTAAGTTAACTCTTTTTACAATCGATGTAATGTGATGCGTTACAGTTACAGTTGTGTGGCCATTGTTTTGTGTATACTAAAAATGCTATTATGGACTCCTAATTACAAGTGATAATACATATAAACGTATGTACCATAGTGGGTTACATCGTTTACCGTAACTTACAATCCAAAGTTATATCCACCTAAACATAATGCCATATAAAAAAAATGTGGTTTAAAAAATCAAAGCTATGTACAGTTAGTATAAAATGAAATACAGTAAGGGTATGTTTGGCGCGCGGGTCTACAAGGGTCTGTCTTGTAATATTAATTCAGACCCGCGTTTGGCTGCAAAAAACATTTACCTGGCTTGAAAAGATTGTGCGGCAATTGAGGTGCAAAAACTACCCGCCTCCCCCTGCGTGTCTAAATTGCACATCTGTTTTTCTATTTTATAATTAACTTAAATTTTATATTTTGATAATAATATTTATTACTACATACAAAAAATACAAAATATATTTGTAACAAAATTTAAGGAATTTAACATTAGTATATAGTATAAAGACAAAAAATTCAATTTTCTGTACAGATTGAAGCTTATAACCTTATAATTGACAACATACCATTTATTTTAAATTACTATAATGTAAATTTATTCATATATAAAAATGTTTATTACTTATGATTAATTTTTATATATTAATTACTATAATATATTTAAATAATGTAATCTCAAGTTATATTCTTATTTTAGATATCATTTAAGTACTTATTAATGAATATGATATATTTTTTATTATATAAATAAATAATACATTATGTAGTGTCCATGTTTTTAATATAATAAATTTTAACATATGAATAATAATTTATAATTTATATTAATAAATATTATATAAAATTAAAAGAAAATACAATTTTATATTATGTTATATTAAAAAAAGTTATATTATTTTTTATTATTAAGAAAAAGCAAAAGAACCAAAAAATGAAGAAGCAGATGGTAAAGCACAATAACTAATGCGACAGTTTGCTGCATTAGCAAACCCGTTAATCCCTTGTTAAATTTTGGCAAACATGATATTGATATTAAGCTAATGTGAACAGTCTTATAATACCCCCTTAATACTATAACCAAACATTGGCAAAAAGTCTTACATGGCCTTCAAATGAATCATGTTAAAGTTGGATTACAAGGATATCGAAAATAAGAATGTCCCCTTCAATCGTTGTGTAACTTAAGCCGTGAATATTAATTTTATAACGAATGGGAATTGGGGGACCAGCGAAAGTGCAGCTGTTGTTTGAAACCTCGTTTTGTTTTTGGCTTTTTTTGATATGGATCTAATCGAAATTATGGAAGGTAATTGAAACGCCTGGGATGTTAGGAATTGGATATCATTCTAACTGATAACAGGGCAGGACATCAATCGAGCTCCCAATATAATTATTCTAATAGCAAATTACGACTATTTTCGAAATTTTTACTATTGTTAACAAAATACTTCCAAATTATGCCTAAACCTCAAACTCGATACTTGCTTCTATACTGGAAGAGGGTATTTATTATTACATATCGGTGTATATTGTTTTATGTGATAATGAATTATTTTTTTAAATAAACATTTCCGATTGATAAGATTAAAAAAATTAATATGTCATTTTTTCTGGTGTTTATTGTACTTTGTATTTAATGATTTGTAACCCTAGTAAATTGGGCCACCCATGGACTGGAGGGACAAAATCAGTGAAACCCAATACAATTACAGTTGAAATTAAATAATCATTAATTTACGATGGTGCCTGGTTGGATAAGCAGTTACGCTGGTGGGCCTCGTTTTAATTGAACCCAAACACTATTTGTCATTTACTATAACGAAACGCCAGCCGTTGACCATATAACCTTTTTTTGGAGAAAGACAAACAACCCAAAACGGAAGTTGAAGCATCTTCTACGGTACAGTATCCACTCCCAAGGCAGTGCCAATTTCTCCTTTTGGCAATCGCAGCGCTTACCAAAATCAGCAATTGATGCTTCTTTGGAGGTCAATAATTTTTGTCCTTGGCTTGAATCGACATCCTTCGTGGCGGAAAGCGAAATGCACTTACTTGGTGTGTACAATTGGTAAGTGACCTATTTCATTCTAGGGTTTCGATTCTACATATATACATCCTGCAACTGGGGTTATTTTTGTAGCCGTTGTCCGTGTGTTAATTCCATGTAATAATGTTTTATTTAATTTATGGCCATATTACATGTAGTACATTGTAAAAATAATTGAGTAACTAATGTACACTGCTCTTCTTAGCTGAAAAAATTGGTAAATTCCTGCCCCCGACCTTCGTTTCATGTACAGTGACCAAATAAGCCCAAATAAATTTCATATTTTGTTTACAGTTTATGAACATGCAATGTAGTTGGATTTGTACCACGCACATGCAGTTGGAGGGTTAGTGTTGCATTAGTTCGTGCATTAACACTTATGTCCAAGTTTTTCATAGATTCTGTGTTAATGAAAAAATCATAATTAACTAATTCATACCCTGTTATTTCAATAATGAACATCTCCTTCCATGCCAGGCTGGGATACAACTTTGATCATGAGTCATTCAGCATTAAGGGTTCGGAAATCAAAGAGATTTATGCAAAAATAAACTGAGGTTAAAGCATATAGGATCAACGCTTTACCTGATTCAGTTCTCTGTCACATTCTGTCGTATCTACCCACAAAAAATGTCGTGGCAACTTCCATTCTAGCACGCAGGTGGAAGCTAGTTTGGACATCACTGCAGAAGCTGTATTTCGATGACAGGCAAAGCCGTAGGCTTCCTGGTATGATGGGTGATCCTATGCCAGGGTTTGAGGATTTTATTGAAAGAGTGCTTACTGGAACTCAGCCGATGAACATCACCATATTTTTTATGCACTGTTCCAAACTAGTTGATTTGTCTAGTTTTCACTTATGGGTTTGTTCTGCAGTTAGGCGTAATGCTCGGGAGATTGAACTATATCTTGACCAGAATCACCGCGTTGAGTTGCTTATGTCAGATTGAACTATACGCATCACCATCTGTTGAAGTACTAAAGCTTATGTCAGATTTTCTGCTCAAAGTTCCTGCCGGTGGAACCTGTTTTCCAAATGTGAAGATCCTTACTATGCAACTGGAAAGCCCTGACAACATTTTAACTGAAAAGCTCTTTTGCAGCTGCCCTTCGCTGGAAGAGTTGTCGATACAGGCTTATCTGAACGATGAAGGTCCCACAACAAAATTTGTCATATCATCCTCTACACTGAAGCAGTGCACTTTATGGGTAGAAACGGAAGGGGAAATGTTTACCCAAGCAGAGTACAAGGTTAGAATAACGGCTCCAAGCCTCGAACGTCTGCATATAATGTCTGACATCTTTGGGAAGTTTGTGGTGCACGATCTCAATTCACTAACGGACGTCATATTAGACATTGTATATGGGGAATGGTCACGGGTTGATCCAAACCGTTCAATACAACTGCTTCAACAGCTCAATAACACAACAAGCCTCACTGTTTCCTACGGCGTGCTTTGCGTAAGTATTGTCGTATTGTTCATGAGGTTTGACGAAAATATTTTTCAATCTCATGGTTTTGTCATCAAGTTACCAGTCATAACAACTACGTAACACTGAATCTATATCCTAGTTTCAAGCAACCATCCGTCAAGTCAGTTGCAATAAGAAGATATATGATAAATTTCTCCACCTTAAATGTTTTTAATTAAATTTTTGTGTATTCGCAGGCACTTGACCATGCGTATCACAAATGGTTTCCTGCACTTTCATATTTGCAGCATTTAGAAGTGGCAGTTGGAGCAATTGGATGGGCAGTTCTTCCTGTTATCCTGAGTAGTTCGGTCCATTTACAAAGTCTCGTCTTACGGAAGGTGATCATTTCATGAGCTTTTAACTTATAGCAGATAACATTTTTTTCATGTACTCGTTACTCGTTACTGATAATTGTGTTATTTATATGCAGCAAAGTAGGTTTGAAGTAACTGAAGAACAATTTGGTTGGATTGAAGGAGATATTGTCCCAAACTGTTTGCTTGAACATGTGAAGAAAATTGAAATTAAGGGAGTCGAGGGTGATGAAGACGAACTCATACTGGTGGAGTACTTGTTAAAGTACAGTTCAGTTCTGGAGGTGATGGTGATCTGCTTCAAGGGGTCTGTTTCAAAACCAGAGCGCAGGGACATTGGAAGGTCAATATTGCAGGTACAAAGAGACTCTAACAGTTGTAAACTTGAACTTGTTTGAAAGCTTGTCGGTTAGATGCGCTGCTGGTTTATGTTTCATACAGTGTGAAATAATTTTGGGTGGTGTAGGGGAAAAATTTTTGTATATGCCATCGTCATTGCCAAATGGAGACAACATTGTCGAAGGGGTTTCGGTTTTTGGTGTTCATGCATGGTGTGGGTTGCTTTACGCAACTTCAGTTAGACTGTTGCTTTATCAAACTTCGAAAACTGCATGCATGTTTACGGTGTTTATGGAATTGTTGTTGCATTTTATATGAAGACGATTGCAAGTTGCAACTGACGGTAATGATGCAGACAACATTTTCATTTTTTCGTTGTTTGTAGTAATGTGCGTTTATAATAAACAAGTTATAATTATTAATATACTAGTAATAATTATTAATATATAGTAATTATACTACTCCTAGTTATTATTATTATATAAGCAGAATAGAAGTGCTGCACAGGACAAATACATATGCAATTGGTTGTACAGTACAATAGTATATAACACTTTTGTACAGTCTCACCTTGAATTATAAGACTAATTTCACATTTTAATAAATTTGTCCAACAATATATTTATTAAATCTTGTAATATCAATTTATAATCCTATTTGTATTGTAACTGAGTAACGTAATAAATATATAATTGATTATAACATTTAATGTCTATATTTTTGCTTGCATTTAAAATTTTTGCGCTTTTTGTAATTACAATAATTTTTTTATTTATTTCTCACATGATATAAATTTATAAATTTAAATAATTTAATTTTTATGGATTGGTTTGATACTTCAGTTTTGATATATTATATTACTGTAATTTGTATTCACATTGTTATAATTTTGGTTGTAATATGGTAACTATTTTACAACAAAGTTAATGGAAATTCCTTTAGTCATAATTATTGTTCAACAACATTTAATCGTTTTTTTTATTATTTAATTTTTTATTAATTATTATTATTTGATATATAAAATATTGTTCAGAAAAAATAATAATATTTAATTATTAAATTTTAACCAAGCCAAAATGGGTTGGTTTTGGTTGGGTAAAAAATTTGTGGGTTGGTTTCAGATGAACCCTAATTTTTATGGATTGATTTAAATTTACTTAAAATCCAACCCAAACTAATTAATGGCCAACTCATTCTGTTAGTAATCACCACCAGTGAACAGCAGGAGGTAGAACATTTTAGAATTTATGAAACCAAAAATAGATCGATATCAATCAAATTATTTCATAGGCCCAAACACTTGTAATTTATTATGGTTATAATCCATCGTACCACTGAAGTAAGTCAGAATCATATGAATATCAAGTACAGTTGGTTAGTTTAGGCAGATACATGCAAACTACTGGAGGAAAATTACCATTAACTGCGGCAACCACAAGCAGCAGAAATGATTATCTTAATAAATGTTTATACATTGAAATTTGGGAACCACATGTTAATAATTTCTGTAGGGCCCATGGCGATTAATGTCAAACTGAACACCAAAATGGTGCTACGGCCTTGGGGGAAGTAGTTGTTGTTTAATAAAGTTCACATTAAATGCTAGGTAAGAAAAAAAAAATTTTAATGCAATGCTAGGTAAGCATTAAAAGCACATAATACGTGGCCATGAACGAATCAGATATGATGATTTCAAATTTGGAATGAACCAAAGGCGGGAATTTGGTGAAACTTTTTGCCACTCAAATATTCCAGCCACTTGACCGATTTAATTTTACTTTTGACATTCCTTTACAGGGAATGGTTACAAACTTACAACTACCAGTAACAGAAACGGAGAAACAGACACCAATTACCAACGAAGGTCGCTGAAACTTAACGGAAATCAACCGAAGACTCCAAACAATCCCGAATCTGTGTCCACTACTCCTTTTCAGAAGGTACGCTGCATACCCCTTGCATATAAGACATGTTAAAGTTTTATGTCCCGAAAACGCTCCAGTATAGATATAACCAATTATTACAACATCCCACAAACAATAGTTAACTTTAACTGGGGATAAAAAGAACGTGAGTGAATATGGGGATCAATGTAAAACTTAACTATATGATCATCGTAGATGTTGTTGCTACCATTGCCATGCATGAAAATGTTGGATTAACACGAAAAGGACCTATATTTTATTTATCAATTATGTCAAGGTTATTTAAAGGGTATTATCTATTTACATGTCGCTGTAAATGCACTGGCAGCAATAGAATTTATTGTAAGCAATGCAAGGATTGGCGTTTATATATTATTCATAATAATTTTTTGTTGCAGTCTATCAATTAGATAATGTCGTCTGCTTCAGATTCAGAGACTGAGTGGGAGTCCCGATATGAAATCCATGATGTCCCTGATGATGCCAGGTTTTCAGAATGTGAAGATGGGTGGGCAGACGATGAAAGAGATGAAGTCGCAACGGTTAATATACCAGTGAATCAGCAAGAAGGCGAACAATGTGACCAATTTGAATCATACACAAATATACATGGCACCAGTGGGACCGATCAAGAGGGTACTAATTACCGAGGGTTGAAATCTATGGATATTGTTGGCAAAGAGTTTGTATCTGAGGCTGAAGCAGAGTCTTTTTTCATTGAATATGCGAGAGTCATGGGATTTGGGGTGAGAAGACACAATAAGAGATGGAATACAAAGGGAACGTTAATTGGAAGGATTTGGGTTTGCAGCAGACAGGGGTTTCGTCAGAAGAAGTTTCTAGAAAGAGAAGATCAAAAGCGAGAGGCGAGACCTATTACAAGGACAGGTTGCGGGGTTGAGTTTCGTGTTGCTATCAAAGATGATACAAGTCTATGGGTATGTACTCATTTTAACGGCAATCATAATCATAACTTAACGCCTCCACACCATGTACACTATATAAGATCTCATCAGAGGCTATCGGAGGCATATATAGCTGCAGCCTCTTCACTTAATGCCGTTGGGGTGAGACCATCACAAATACATGAATATATAGTGGAACGGTCAGGCGGGTATATGGACGTTGGCTATTTGAGAAAGGATGTTCAAAATCGTCTCAACTATGAGAAACGAAGACAACTTCAGGAATCTGACGCTGAAGCCTGTTTGTCATACCTTGAAGGGAAGAGGAGTGTTGATCCTGCATTCTATTACGACTTCACCATTAATGAGCACAATAGATTAGGAGATCTATTTTGGTGTGATGGAGGAGCACGTGCAGATTATGCTCTGTTTGGGGATGTACTTGCATTTGATGCAACATATCGCACAAATGCCTATCGGAAGCCTTTTGTTGTATTGTTGGGTATCAATCACCATAGAAGGTCCATTGTTTTCGGATTTGCATTATTATCGGATGAGACAGAGCACACTTACACTTGGTTATTACAGACTTTCTTATTAGCAATGGAGGGGAAGCAGCCGAAGACAGTTATTACTGATGGTGACAAGGCCATGCGGAATGCTATATCGAACAAATTTCTGGAGGCTCATCATAGGCTTTGTTGTTGGCATCTTGGCCGAAATGCACAAGCCAACGTCAACAAGGACTTCACAGCAGACTTTCAGCGATGCATGCTGCGACCATACACAGAAGAGCAATTTGAGGTAAAATGGAAAGAAATTGTTCAGCGTCACAATGTTGAAAGCCATGAATGGGTTATGAAGATGTACAGAGAGAAGGCTATGTGGGCTGAGGCATACTTAAGGGGAAAGTTTTTCGGTGGAATGAGAAGCACACAACGATCGGAAGGATTGAATGCGTACCTTAATCATTATGTTAACATCAAATTGCGCCTCATAGCATTTGTGAAGCAGATGGATAGGCTAATTGATAGACAACGGGAGGTAGAAGGCAAAGATGATTATGATAGTAAAGAAGTTCGCCCTGTTCTAATTACGCACATGAAACCGTTCGAGGCTGCGGCTACCGAAGCTTATACCAGAGCAATGTTTCGACTAGTGAGAGATCAAATACTGCAAGAAGGGATGCTTATAGCCGTGGAAGTGGCAAGTGAAGATAATTCGAAATCTTTCCGAGTGAAAAAGTGGAAAGTTTCAGAAGACGAATGCCGGGTTCACATACAGGGGACATGGGATACCGTTTCATGCACCTGTTTGATGATGGAGACTGTAGGAATACCTTGTTCACATTTGTTTGCGGTTATGAAGGTGGAAAATCTTGAAGTTATCCCACGTTGCATGATATTACCTCAATGGAAGAAAGAGGCAAAAGTTGGGGTTACTTCGAAAGTGCAGGAAAGGTGCAGCCAGTATTACATGAGTGTTGAGGCACGTATGGGATCCCTCCATGCTGCATGTCGAACCTTGCAGAGGTTCGCTGCACAAAGCAGTCAGGCTTATGAGTTAGCAATCACTGAAATACATAAAGTGTCAATGCAGTTAGAGGCTATGTCCTGCAAAACTGCCAAAGATAAACCAAAACGACATATGGGGAGACGCTTTGAAGTTCAAGACCCGGTGATCGTGTTAACAAAAGGTTGTAGGAAAAAGCAGAAAATGGGTCCTCTGCAACAAAGAAAATGCCGCCGATGTGGGAATGGAGGTCATACTGTGCGAATGTGTAAAACACATTTACACAGACCAGGTGATGAGATAGATTGTCCTACCCAAAGCAGTCAATTCATGGCCGACAACACTGTATTGCTTCAGAGGAGACGTTCGGCAATTGGAAAAACGGCAGATGAATGCAACAAAATTAATGCATATGACCACCATTACTCACAACCATCTAACAATAGCCATGCTGCTAGTTCAAATTCTTGGTACCCACGATTTGGAATGAGTACGGATAACGATTCCATAGACGACACAATGATGCAGGGATTGATTCCACAATATGGTCTGCCTAACGCTAGTACATCAACGTTTGCTAGCAACTATGCCAACATTTGGGGCCATAATCGAATATAATTATTAAATCATTAACTTATTTCTCATATAAAGGTTTGGACCACTGTTTACCAGATTTTACGTTAAGTACATGTTATTTGTTGCATATACCGTGAATACTTTCAAATGCAAAGGATTATACTTTATACTCATAATGAAATTTACTGCTCATATATTTTATATTGGACGAAGCTGCATGTGTCGACGGTCTTACATAATTGTATTATTATTCACTGAGTATGATATTGCTCAACCGTTCATGCCCATTTGCAACTAATTTTAATTTCTGTTACAGGGGATCCACAAATAAACCTCGTCGGAGTTATGCATGGTAGAATGCAAGGGATATTACAAATGATCTGGAAAATTGGCAGTTACATTTCCAACGGAATCTAACCATGCTACCAATGACATGACAACTTTGTTTTATATTATTGACAGCGTTCTATAAATGTATTTGCTCGTCGTTGCTATTTTGCCACATTTGGGTATAATCGTTGGAGGGACAAATTATATTTCATATGCTGGGATAGCAGGCTTTGCACTTTTGTAAGGCATTACCAATTCATTTCATATTCCTACTTACTTTATAACCCAGCCTCTTCTGTTATCAACCGAAGGCCTCCATATACACCTACCAAGGACAACAATCTAATATTCGACAGTCAAAACAAAACCCTCCATAAAAAGAACATATTTAATTTAAATTTTACCATTACATACATAAATATAACAAGGTCCCACATAGTGAATAATGTCAAACGACCGAATATTTGTTATTACAATATTTCATAATTCATAATTCATAATTCATTCCAGCTCACCCTAACATTAACACATCATTAATGTTATCTACTTCGTAAGCCACAGTTTATGCATCAATGTACGCCATTAGTATTATACCAATGAGGAAAATTTTTTGCATTCCTACTCTAACATCTATCTTCGTCGCCCATGACCCATTTTCTTAGATTTTAAACAATCGTTGCTGTTTTGTAATTTCTCCTTCTCGGACTTCAGCAAATGCTTCTTTATTCGAACGGTACAGCCTAGCATTTTCCATTACTCTTTCCTTCACCAAGTTATCCCGGAAGTGTACTAACTGCAATATGAGGCTTAAGCGTTCTGCATCCGAATTCAACTCGATCTAAAAAAAATATTTGTTAACTCATGTAAGCTATTGCTTAAGAGGACACACGCCAATAAAGTTAATACTAATGCATGATTCATATATGTACCTCTGTTAAAGGTCGTTGCCTATAGTGAAGCTGCTTCATTAACACAAAAACATATAGTCCACAATCGAAGGGATGAAGGTCTTTAGGATTTAATGATGGATGTGAAACCTCACAACTCAAAAATGGAAAACCACCACAATGCAAACTTGGCCTCTGCCTATTCAGAACCACGTCAAAACATTTAAGCTGTAAAATAAATGTTTAGTCATTTATCCTGGTCATTTATAGAATTCAAAACAACCACAAATTTAAAAAATGTGCAGAAAGTTGTCGACTTAAGGCAACACTCACAATGTGATGCACTTCCATAAGGAATAGGTTCGTTGTCATACAACTTGCCAACGGATCCCATATCTCTGCACGCATCTCTGGTATAACAACGACTAGCAAGTACCAATGGCCGATCCCATTACATATAGGAACAATTATCTGTCTTATCACATGTACCAAATTTAACAAAATCACTATGCTCCTTTTGTAACTATTTAAATAAATAAAAGAGATAACCAACTACGTTTACCATACCCTGTCACATGACCCCAGCTGAATGTAACCTCGATCATTTGACACTATATTGCGCAACCACATCTCCAACAGAGGATCATCACCCGCCATAGTTTCCTGCAAGTGGAGTGAAAGGTTAATACTTTTACAGAAGCAAGAAATAACAATGCTTGTTCAAAAGGAAACAAGGTGTGAATTTTTTCAAATTCACATTAATTTTGTTAAAACAAACACATTAATAAGTCATATATGCAGATTTTCCCTCTCAACCACACTCAAATTATGCAAACAGTGAACGTTGAACCACTGCTCAAGTACCGCATCAAGTACTGGCAGAAACCAATAGCCCCCCTCATTTGTGCCATTCAACAACTGAAAGTCGTTGAGCATTTCAGACAGTGTGGAAATAATCTACAAACATAAATAAATTTCAGCTATTACATTCATCGATTATAATAAAGCAGTTGCAAAGCGTAGATAATTAATATGATCCACGACTATACATATGCTAAAAAAATGACAAACAGTTCTATTTAAACATTTAAAACAAACCTCAGTCCTAATAACTCGTCGGGGCGCTAATGACAAAATGGTATTCCTACTCAGACAATTGTTTTTCGTCGTCACAAGCGTCTCCCTGAATGCAACGACAATAAGTCAGCACCTATGCTAATGTTAAACATGACCATTATGTTACGTATCCATTCTTTACAACGATATTCACACTCGTTTCCAATCTTTCATCTATTACTACTCTATTACTTACCATTTGTCTAGGTCTTCGTTCATTATGTACTCAAGTAACATTATCTCTTTCGACTGTAGTGACATGGGAACCACAAATGGACTTGCCCTGTATTGACGTAATGGATGCTTCTTCGGATCACAAAATGATTGTTCACTTTCGGTGGCTGCGCTATTATAACGAAAACAAGGTTGCTTTGACCCTTCACTATCCCCATTTCCGATTTCTCGTTTACACATTATGCAGACGTCTGATGCATCAATACCATTTCCCTTGACAGTCATAGCCACTGAAATCGTTTCACATCTGTTTATGCCAATAATATAGTCGTCATCTGAACAATTACCACTGCCTCCATCAGATGGCCTCCCCCCCCTCCGGGCTCACAATAATGGAGAACTAAAAAAAATATTAAAATAAAACCAGCTCAATGTAACAGAACATAATCCTTCATTAAATTACATTAACAATTTACAAACTTTTCCTGCTCTTTTCACAATTTTCCATCCGTACTCCTTGCCACAAATCCTTATTCACATCAACAATATTTTACCTTTGTGCTTCTATAGCCGCCTTTCTTCTCTATCCACTTCAGTAACCTCTTTATCTCTGACCCATTCCATAGTGCTACTGGGCAGATTGATCTATCTCGTCGAATTCCTCCATACACAATTGAATTAAAGTACAATATCTGACACAAGATATACCCACACACATAATATATTTCATAACAGTATACAAATGGTTTATTGAAAATCAAATAATACACCCAAATCAGTTACATATTCAGCGTAGGTGCAAATAGATTAATAATTTATTACCTCCAAGTATAACACACAACCACCAACATATGCTAGCTTCTCTTCCTTGTACCTGATAATACCTTGCATCAATCTATCGAAGCAAAATGTTGCCCAGTTCATCTTCCTTATATAGTCAACATCGATCAAAGAAAACAAAAGTGATGAACTTATATGTACCCCAATTGGAGAACACAGTACACTGCATAATGTGAACAGCATAAATGACACTTTGAAATCCTCGTCGGCCTGCCTACAATTACGCAGAAACTCAGACAATATCTTTATGTTAATTCCACTGGATGTTGCATTAAACTTGTCTAAGTATACTGCCACTCGTGACTTATCACCGTCTAACTGAATAGGCATTCCCCCATCACTAACTCCCATTACGTTACTAAAACTATCACGACTTAGCTCTAACTTAGTACCGTTCAATTCTATTGTGTAATTGCATGTGTCGATTCTCTCAACTAACCAACTGCATAGTTTCCTTTTTAGCCTTCCACAATTCAGCTGTATCAGTTTGCCCAATCCCATCTCACGTACTGCTTCTTTTTGTTCCTCTGTCAATTTCGCCACCACTGCTGCAAGCCTGTCTGGAGCACATCTGGTGAGAAACTTTGCTTCAGATCCCACATATTTATCCCCTCAATAATGTTGACTTATATATTCACTTTTCCTCTCAGGTGGCAAATTCTTAAATTCTAGTCCAATTTCCTTGCGTACCTACGTTATGTCAATTGACATTATTATGTCTGTTTTTCAAAACACCATAAAATGCATTATTTATATTACCAACAATACTTCGAATTGACTAACCTCTTTCGTAATGCATGCTCGTCCATCTATTGCCTTAATTCGCCGTACAGCTTCCCCACTAATAAAGCGCAATAACCATAACACAACTTATATTATTTGCAGTTTTCACAAATCCCCTATTTGTTTGTCATGCAGTTTATTTTATGTTTATGTGAAATATATTATATCCCAATACTTACAAAAAGCTTACGAATCCATAGTTGCAATGCGCATTTGATTCTCTCTCAGCATTATCATCTTCTACACATTCATTGCAATCACCAGAATCCCATTCCTTTCGCTTCCGGCTACACCCCCAATCCATTACACAACCTATTTACACATTCTCTATTAAATTGTTGATTTTTTTTAACAAATAAACATGATTATTGCCTTCTCCTGTCAGCTAAAATGTATTTATTCAAATCGTAAATGCCATTTAAATACGTCAGAAATTACTTACACCTATTACATCAAAATTTATTGACAAACTGTATTTAAAAACAAGCAAACTTACATTCCACAAGCGATTCAACCATCGTTGTTCCATTCACAAACTGTGATGAGTTTAATGACCGCTTGTTCATGGAAGCCACAGAAAATGTACATTCTTTACGGCCTTATAGTCCACATATTTTTTGTTTTATGTTTTTAATTTTTTGTTTATGTCAAGTTGTACAGGAAGGAGCAGACCATTGCGTTTCAAGAATACCAAATAAAATATTCTACATTTTCATGCCTACGCACCATACGGCAATTACTAACCATACAATATTTTCAAACAAATTCTCTTCCCATGATGAATGTTTCATTTCATCAGTTCACAAATTACTAACTTACTCACATTTTCTACTTCATCCTGCAAATTTCCATTTCACAACCCAACCTAACATCATATGCCCATTTCTACTACTTCAATCCTGCCCAATCAACTACAATCAAATAATTATGCACATGCACACAAATTAATAGCCATACATGAATATTCATCATCAACACATACCTCAACGTCGCAGTAAGCCACTTGATGAGCAGTGATTGATACGAAAGTCCCACTTTATATGCTCTGCAAATACATCTCTCCACACACTTTCCCACTGTATATGTCTACTCGGTTTACTCTTGCGCGCCTTAAATATTTGTATTTCAACCCGGTTGATTGCAACTCACCGCAACTAAATCTTTCATCATCGCTTAATCGAATACAAAATCCCTAATTCCGCCAATAACATACCTAATCTTCTTCGTACCCTCCGACCCAATAAGTGATTCCGTTTTTTTTTTTCGGGTGAACACCCAACTTAATCAGCTTCAATAATTTAATACAGGTTTATGAAACCGCTATGAAGTATGAACACAACAATGTCTGTAGCACTCGCCTGTAAACTTCACACGTGGGGAGAAAGATGATACTTATCTCTTTTGTTTTCCTTTTACTCATACTATGCCTTCAGCCGGTTACCCATTTTCCAAGTTTTAAATCTCAGCCGCTCATTACATTAGTATACAATCTAAAGGCTCATTCACAAACGGACAAACGACTTGGGTACCAAACCCATGACGCACTGTAGTTGGACCCTTAAAAGAATAATAGAAAGGTGTTAAAAGCCTCTCTCTTTTCAATTTCTTGTACCTTTCTATTGTTTGGTTGACCACAAAATGGGGGAATTTAATTTCCTTTGAAATTTAAATTCCATCTAATTAAGGGATCTAAATTATTCGCGAAGAGTGAAGCAGGGGCAGAGCTACTTATGGGCTAGGCCTATAGCTCGTCCAAAATTTTGATAAATTTACAAAAATATCATTGTGCAAAATTTTAAAAATTGTCATTGCTTTACACTTTTATTTACAATTACCATTCTATTAATTTACCATTTTACCATTCAAATAAATAAATAAATAAAATTAGCATTTACTTTATTCTTTGAGAACGTGCTCTCTTTGTTTGTTGGCTTCTTGGTGCCGACATGCTCTACTTCTTCAGTTATTCGTCTTCTCTTGGTAAGTATATATAACAAATTTATTTTTTATTTGATCATTTACAATATATTTATGTTGGGAAAATATGCTCTTTAAAAGCATATGTGTTTATTTAATTGTAATAAACAATTTTTCTGATTAATAAAATAAATGAGGTATTTTATTCAAATATCTTAATTGCATTAATATTTGTATTAAAGTCCATTTAATCATATTATATGTATTTATGTGATCACCATGTGGATTCACAGAAGACATAAATACAAGTTATCTTATGATTAAATAAATTTAGTTCGCAGTTGATAAATAAAGTTGGGCACTTTATTTAGGTATAGACTGTAATAAATTCATTGAATGATTTGTCTTAATCATGTATGAATTTATTAATGTAGTACGACTATATTGAACAGGATCACATATGAGATTTAATTAACTTTGTAATAACTGTCAGACTTATTAAATCTCATAGGCGTTGATTTTACTGTAATCTTAATCTTGAGTTAATTATGATTTCATGATTGTAATTGTTATTCCATTTGAGTTACCAATGGGCACGACACATTCTTGTGGTCAAGATTACCCGGTATCTTGGTGGAAGCAATTATGAGTATTGGAGTTATGGATTAACAATATAGAATTTGTACAACACATCTCTTGATGGGTTTTCGGCACTTGATCATAGAATTCTCTGGCCAGAGTGTGTCAACATATTTAGTATGTTGAAAATGATCATTAGAGAAAACCAGTAAGGATCAAGGAATAAGATGTTATTAAATTGATTGGACAGTTGAGATATCAATTTAATTAACGATGTGGTACAAAGGATTGTGCAGTAAAGAAATCAATGTGGCTTGGGACGAATTATTATTCGAGCATACAATTATGGAAGTCAGTTCCAATCTTTTAGTGGAGTAGATTTGGAATTAAATAATTGGGCTAGTTTAATTACAAGCCTAATTATTGTAGCCACTATTGTATGTTCCCAAATGATCCCCGGGTTAGCTCATTTAATTGACTGCACCACTACTGGACTAATAAGTAAGATAACTAGCTATTTGGGTCAAAAGCCTAAATATATCATTTAGTGGGAGGCTCCATTTAATTAGCTTTTGTATAAGGGGCCTTATGTTATTTTACAAGGTGGGTCCCCTATTGAAAAAGCAAATTACGTGAGTTTTGTTTTTTGATATTTGGAGCCTAGGGTTTTCACTAAAGGGTGATATAAAAAAGACTTATTTTTCTCTAAAGAAAAGAGAGAAGCCACTTTATACAAATCGGAGAATAAGATTTTTCTCTCCATTGTTGAGAGAAAAATTTTCTCGTGCTAGTTGCTTTGGTAGTGATAAAGGCGCCCACACGTCAAGTGCAGATCGAACCTGAGTCATAACCTGGAAGATCATTGGTGACAGTTCGTGATCTAACAAGCGTGGTGGTGACGGATCGTGATCTAACAGGAGTGGTGGTGGCCGATCGTGATCTAGGAGCCTAAATCACTTCAGCGGAAAAAGCCAACTCGGATTTTCAAGGTACGATTTCTAGAATACAAATTCTTATATATTATATGAGAGCGATCTTCAAAAGGTTTTATAAAAATTTAAAAACCTAATTTTTCCCCAACAATTAAGATCAAAGCGACGGAGGCCGAAAATTGACAGCGGCAACCAGCAGCAGGCAGCACGCGGCCAGCAGCACATGCTGCCAGCAAGCGCTCGCTGCACGCGCAGCGGCAGCAGCGCTCGCTGCACGCGCAGCGGCAGCAGCGCGCGCTGCAAGCCAGCAGCCAGCGTGTGCTGCTCTCGCAGCCAACAACGCACACTGTGCGTGCAGCAGCCAGCGCACGCTCGCGTGCAACAGCCAGCACACGCAGCAGGTAGCGCGAGCAGGAGCTTTCCGTGCAGCGCGAGGGAGGTGTTTGGTACATTTCCGGTGTGACGGCGGCAGCAAACTCGGCGTCGGAGATGGCTAGAAATTGTGAACAGTGGCTGCCCTTTGTGGTTATGGCGGCTGGGGAGAGAAAAAGATGGATTTAGGGTTTTAATGATTTTTATCATTACGATCCCTATAGTTCCATAGATTTTCTCTTTGGGCTGATAAGTTTTAATTTTTTGCATTTAAGTCCAAAAAACAGTTTTGAACTTAAAGAATCCTAGTTTTAGGCCCAATTGATATTTGGGCTTAATGGATTAAAATGCATGGATAAAATTGAACACATTAAATTTATTTTTGGTCCAAAAGTTTTATTTTAATAAAAATTAATTATTTATTTATTTATTTCCTTCCAAAAATTAAAATTGGACCAATTATAAATTTAAAAGCCCAATTTCCCCTAGTCCATTAACAAAAATAAGATTATGAAAGATGGACATTGACAAGAAGCCCAATGAAGATTAGGCTTAGGGTTAATGTATTTTTCATTATTAGGAAAGCCATGAATTAAGATTATTTAATTGTTTTTCTATATGTTATGTTTTGGATGATAACATGCCATGATAACATGTCATATAGAATAGGTAGTGCCACTCTATGCATGATTATACATGTCATTCATTAATAATGAATCTCATTATATTGTTTGAAATTTGCACATGCTTAATAATATTTGATGTCATCTAGATAATATTATAGGAAGCATGTAATTAACAATATATATGTTTTAAAAAGGAAAAACCAATTTTAAAATATTGAGTGGGAGAGGGAAAATTCAAGATAATTTTCCCACGGGCTCCATTGTTAGTTCAATAATAAAATTATATATATACCTCGACTTCATGATACGGTGATGCTCCCTTCGGAGGGTATATATATTAGATATTTTATTTGATGAACTTCTTCAAAGATAAAATTGAAATATTTTTCAATCGATTGTTCACCCCAACGGTGACTATTGATATGAAAAATACGTAGATTAAAACAATGGTTATACACTCAACTAAAGTTTGTTATTAACCTTCCCAACGAAGCTCTGTTAACAAATTTAGGCCCAAAGGGATAACGATAATTATTTATCATGTCTTTACATGAAAGTAAATAATCTAATGGATAATTGGGTCTAGTAAGTGTAGACATGACTTCCCCAACGGATAGCTTGTCAAAGCGGTACTAGATTATCGTTACAATAAATTAAAATGCATTTATGGTTTTTTGCATTTTTGTCATTTATTGTGAATATTGTTTCAAAGTATTTATGCATGTTTATTTTGTTTTTTTTTTCAGAAAATGTCTTCCATCAACCCATTATTAATTATCCTTGTTAAAAATGAACTCACTGGCGAAAATTATTTAGATTGGAAACGCAATCTATTTAATATTCTCACTGCTAAGGGAAGCAAATATGTGTTGACCCAGCCTTGCCCTCCTGAACCATCGTTATACGATTATAGAAATCAGAGGGAGCCTTATGAGAAATGGTGCGAAGCTAACAAAATGGCTAAGCGCTATATATTGGCTTCGATTTCTGTGGAACTGCATAAGAAACATCGGAGCATGGAAACAGCCACTGAAATAATGGCTAGTCTTCATCAGATGTTTGGGCAAAATACCCATTTTGCCAGAGAAGCAGCATTAAAACGTATCACAGATACTAAGATGGAAGAGGGCACAAAAGTTCGTGATCATGTCCTCAAAATGATGGACTATTTGAATGAGGTAGAGATTCATGGTGTTCAAATCAATGATAAATCAAAGATTAACATGGTGATTGAATCTTTACCTGATACATTCAAAGAGTTTAAGGTCAGTTATATCTTAAACAATAAAGATATGACCTTAATTGAATTAATACACGAACTACATGCTATAGAAGAATTTTATCATAGCAGAAAACTTCCTGAAAAAGGATTCTCTTCAAGGCTTAAGTCGAAAGACAAGAATGAGCAAGCAAGAGTTGGGATCGGCAAACTGTCCACTAAAAGAAGTGGCAAGCCAAAAGGCAAGTGTTACAAATGTGGACAGAAAGGTCACTGGAAGAAAGATTGTCCTAAGATTATTAAAATCAGGTATAGGAAATCTTTAAGCTTCCTAATTAGTTTAGATTTCTATTGCATCATACAATAATGAATTCTGAGATAACTAATCTTATTTGTAATTCATTTATTTGGTTTTCAGGAAACCAAGAGATTAAGTGAAGAAAACATCAAACAGCAGTTGAGGACATGCTAGTTTATATCAATTGAAAGACTAGATCAATTTTACAAGACTTTAGTTTTGATATTTGTCTTTATATTAGAGGAATTTAATTTTGGTGGCTTGTTTTAATAAACAGGAGTACACTGTTATTTTTTGGATCCTCTATTTATTATTTATTTTGGTTATTTATAAAGACAATTTATATCATAGAAGTCCATTGATCTATTCAAAGTAAGATATAATGATAAAAAGTATATGCATTTATCTAAGAAAAGAAATGTTTCCTCTAACCAAAAATCACCTCTGATATTTATGCCTAAGTCATATAAACTATAATAAGATTTTAAGAAAATGATTAATGATAGATTTGTTGGCCTATTAAGATTGATCATTGTAACTCTATAAATCTTATTTAGAAAAGTAATATGACAAGGATGCTCTTTTTGAGCTAAAAGCATAACTATGTATTTGATGATTTAGCGCATACAAATGTATACGGACTAATCAGTTTACATGTTATAAGGGGTTATGAGTATTCTATCAATCTTGTTGATGAATATTCATTTTATTTATGTTTGTCTAAATGCGTCATGATTCCATTGCTTTTGAAATTCAAAAGAGTACGTGGATAAGACAAAAGCAATTAGACAGGAACATAAAAGAACTTCGATATGATCGAAACAAAGAATATCTCTATGGAGAATTCAAGCACTATTTGGTTGTCAATGAACACTATAATACAATAGTGTAATTAAATGGAGAAACAAGATTCTTTTGGATAAGACAAGATATATACTAAGTGGTTTATCATTTACCTTTTTTGATTCCAGATACTAGTATTTAAAACTACAAAGTTTATTGAACTTAGTTTCATCTATCTCGGTGTCTACTACTCCAAGAAATTATGAAAAAGTCACAAACATGGTTTGAGACACATTCGTATTTGGAGTTTACTAGTATTTCTACTAGAATCAGAGATAGACAAGATGGATTCGTGTTCAGAAGCTTGCATGTTTTAGGTATCTTAAAGGAATAAGGGAAAGTCTGAATTATAGTCCTCAAGATAGGAATGTATTTATAGAAATATTCTTTACTTTCTTTGAGGAAGACTCTATAATGACTTATAACCTAAGAGTAAGGTAAAACTAGAGAAATAAAAGAGATCAGGTTGATGCTCAGCTTTCAACACCTGTTATAGAACAGGAAGAACAGCAACAACTAGCTGATCAGCACAGGATTATCCTTGAACAACCATCACTTTTAGAACCTTGTCGTAGTGGGAGGGTAACTAGGTTACCTGCGAGATACATATTTTTGGGAGAAACCTATATGGCTATCTCATATGAACATGTACAAAATCCCACTAGTTACAACGAAGCTCTAATAGATAGAGATGTTAAATTTTAGAAAAATGCCATGAATCAAGAAATGGAATCTGTGTATTCCAATAAAGTCTGGGAACTTGTAGAGGCACCAAATGGGGTAAAACCTATAGGCTGCAAGTGGATCTACAAGAGAAAAAAAAGAGTAGACGGAAGGGTGGAAACATTTAAAGCAAGATTAGTAGCCGAAGGGTTTACTCAGAAAGAAGGAATCGATTATGAGGAAACCTTTTCTACGGTTGCTATGCTTAAATCCATCAGGATTCTACTCTCCATTGCTGCAGTGCTAGATTATGAAATTTGGCAAATGGATGTCAAGACTGCCTTTCTTAACGGGCATCTTGAAGAAAACATCTACATGCAGCAACCAGATGGATTTATACAAAAAGGCCAAGAACACATGGTATGTAAGTTGCAGAGATCCATTTATGGATTGAAGCAAGCATCCCGGTCATGGAACATCAGATTTGATCAAGCGATTAAATCACTTGGATTCATTCAGAACATTGATGAACCATGTGTGTATAAGAAAATTCAGGGAAAATTTGTAGCCTTCCTAGTTCTTTGTGTAGACAATATTCTCCTGATTGGAAACGATATAGGAGTATTGACTACAATAAAGATTTGGTTAGCAAAATAATTTGATATGAAAGACCTGGGGGAGGCAAGTTATATTCTTGGTATCAAGTTACTACGAGACCGGAAGAATAAAACTTTAGCTTTGTCTCAAGCGGTCTATATCGATAAGATATTGGCTAGATTTAGCATGGAAAATTCCAAGACTGGTTTATTACCATTCAGACATGGAATTACATTCTCTAAGGATCAATCACCTAAAACATCTGAAGAGATAGAGAGAATGAGACGAGTTCCCTATGCAGACGTTGTGGGAAGTCTCGTGTATGCCATGCTTTGCACTAGGCCAGACATCTGTTTTGCGGTAGGGATGGTTAGCAGATATCAATTTAATCCTGGACCTCAATACTGGACTGCAGTCAAGCATATTATAAAGTATCTGAAAAGAACTAAAAATTATATGCTTATGTATTCTTGTGATGAACTCATTCCAGTGGGTTATACTGATTCTGACTTTATGTCAGATAAAGATTCCAGAAAATCAACTTCCGGCTATGTGTTTACATTGGGAAGTGGAGCTATTAGTTGGATGAGTGTGAAACAATCTTGTATCACAGACTCAACAACTAAAGCTGAATATGTGGCTACATTTGAAGCTGCAAAAGAAGCTATATGGCTCCGCAAGTTCCTACGAAATCTTGAGGTGGTACCTGTTGTAACTGCACCCCTTAAACTATTTATGTGATAATGGTGGTGCTGTAGCTCAATCTAAGGAACCAAGGAACCACAAGAAACAAAACATATTGAAAGGAAGTATCATCTTATAAGGGAATAGTGTAGAAAGGTTATATGACAGTACCCCAAATGGCATTAGATGCTAAATGGCAGATCTTATTAGAATGGCCATTAGTGGGAAACCTTTATAACCTGCACTTAGAGCCCTAGAGCATGTGCAATATGCCAGATATGCTTTGAGAGCTAGTGGGAGATTGTTGGGAAAATATGCTCTTTAAAAGCATATGTGTTTATTTAATTGTAATAAACAATTTTTCTGATTAATAAAATAAATGAGGTATTTTATTCAAATATCTTAATTGCATTAATATTTGTATTAAAGTCCATTTAATCATATTATATGTATTTATGTGATCACCATGTGGATTCACAGAAGACATAAATACAAGTTATCTTATGATTAAATAAATTTAGTTCGCAGTTGATAAATAAAGTTGGGCACTTTATTTAGGTATAGACTGTAATAAATTCATTGAATGATTTGTCTTAATCATGTATGAATTTATTAATGTAGTACGACTATATTGAACAGGATCACATATGAGATTTAATTAACTTTGTAATAACTGTCAGACTTATTAAATCTCATAGGCGTTGATTTTACTGTAATCTTAATCTTGAGTTAATTATGATTTCATGATTGTAATTGTTATTCCATTTGAGTTACCAATGGGCACGACACATTCTTGTGGTCAAGATTACCCGGTATCTTGGTGGAAGCAATTATGAGTATTGGAGTTATGGATTAACAATATAGAATTTGTACAACACATCTCTTGATGGGTTTTCGGCACTTGATCATAGAATTCTCTGGCCAGAGTGTGTCAACATATTTAGTATGTTGAAAATGATCATTAGAGAAAACCAGTAAGGATCAAGGAATAAGATGTTATTAAATTGATTGGACAGTTGAGATATCAATTTAATTAACGATGTGGTACAAAGGATTGTGCAGTAAAGAAATCAATGTGGCTTGGGACGAATTATTATTCGAGCATACAATTATGGAAGTCAGTTCCAATCTTTTAGTGGAGTAGATTTGGAATTAAATAATTGGGCTAGTTTAATTACAAGCCTAATTATTGTAGCCACTATTGTATGTTCCCAAATGATCCCCGGGTTAGCTCATTTAATTGACTGCACCACTACTGGACTAATAAGTAAGATAACTAGCTATTTGGGTCAAAAGCCTAAATATATCATTTAGTGGGAGGCTCCATTTAATTAGCTTTTGTATAAGGGGCCTTATGTTATTTTACAAGGTGGGTCCCCTATTGAAAAAGCAAATTACGTGAGTTTTGTTTTTTGATATTTGGAGCCTAGGGTTTTCACTAAAGGGTGATATAAAAAAGACTTATTTTTCTCTAAAGAAAAGAGAGAAGCCACTTTATACAAATCGGAGAATAAGATTTTTCTCTCCATTGTTGAGAGAAAAATTTTCTCGTGCTAGTTGCTTTGGTAGTGATAAAGGCGCCCACACGTCAAGTGCAGATCGAACCTGAGTCATAACCTGGAAGATCATTGGTGACAGTTCGTGATCTAACAAGCGTGGTGGTGACGGATCGTGATCTAACAGGAGTGGTGGTGGCCGATCGTGATCTAGGAGCCTAAATCACTTCAGCGGAAAAAGCCAACTCGGATTTTCAAGGTACGATTTCTAGAATACAAATTCTTATATATTATATGAGAGCGATCTTCAAAAGGTTTTATAAAAATTTAAAAACCTAATTTTTCCCCAACAATTTATAGATTGTAAGGTAGTAAAAACTAAAAATCATATTTTTTACTTAGTTCATGTTCTAATTTTATTGTGTAAGATTAAATTATTGTTTGGTCAAACCATTGAATTCTAGCAATTAAATTTTAAAATTGATTATTGATAATCATAAATTAGAGATAATTATTTTAGTGAAAAGATGGAGAATTTTCTATATCAGATTGTATGGTTATCTATATTGAAAGAAAATTTCTAGACATTGTGAATTCAAATTCAATAATAAATGAATTTAATTCTTGAAAGTTTAGAAAGACATAACTAAAATATTACTTAATTGTAATTGAATTGCTTCTTAAATTTGATGTATTTTCTTATGTATTAATGAAATTTTCATTAAAATTTATATTTTTAATTGCAATAATAGTTGGACTTGGAAAAAATTTAGCACACCCAAAATTTTTTTCCTTACTTCACCCCTGAAATGAAGAATCCAAATTCCAAATTCGCTAGAAATCGAAACTTCCAAATCTACCTCTTTTATACTTTACCATTAATTAGTTCATTGTTACTAAATCAATTATTATTTATAATTTTTTTGTCACGTAATTCAACGGCAAAGTTTGATTCAACAAGAAATTTTTTTTAAAAGATTTTTTTATTTAACTAAAAAAAGCTCGTTAATTACACTTAAATGTAATTTTTTATTTAAAATAAATAATAATTGAGTAGGGGTAAGAATACATTTTATAACTAATTGTAGAGATAGAAATATCATTTTGTAGCTATTACAAGGGCAAAAAAAGTTATTTTATAATTAATTTTAGGAGCAAAAATTTCATTTTATAATTAATTTAATGTTTCCATTAAAGTTACCCACTCAAGTGTTTTTAAAAAAATATGTCACCTTTTAAAAATTTATCAAAACATGTGTCACCCAAGGGTAATTAATTCTGATTTTTTAAATTCTTAGGTGTTTGCCATTTGATTTAATCATGTAACATATACATTAATACCTATGGCGAGAAAACATATCTCATCCTTCTATCAACAAACAGTAACCTCTAAATCTTACAGCTTGTTTTTGGGGTCTGAGGCATTTTCGTCTTTCATTAGTCAAATGGACGGTAAAGCTGATGACAGGAGTGGTATGTAATAATACAGCAAACTCACCATCTAAATATAAATACGTAAAACTTCAGGGGAAGCTATCTAAACTTTACCCTACTAGAAAAATGGGCCCAAATCCCCGTTAGCAGCCCCCATTGAAAGAGTGCGGCTAAGCAACCACCTACCTGGGTAAAAAAGAATAATAGTATTTACCAATTGGAAAGGTCCAGAAAGAAAGAACCATTGACACCGAATTTATTATAAATAAAATTAATTCGTTGTTCATGGCCTGATTGAAGGTTGATATAAATCTTGTATTTTATGACTTTATAACGATTTTTAGAATTTCAAAGTTCAAACCCATAAAAAATGATAAGTAAAGTGAGATTGAGAATTCATTCGGCTTGGCAATTGTGATGGTAAAATGAATTTTTTCCTCGGTTTATTGACTGTTCTTAATGAGTCGTGATCTAATAATCAATTCTTTTGTCCTTTCTCTTATATTTCCACATATGAATAATCATGGTTTGACTAAAGAAAATTTTTTTTTTCCTCTATGGACCATTCACAGACAGTCATGGTTTAACGAAAAAAATTTCTCTCTCGTTTTTCCTTTATTGACTATTTTTAATCTGTCATAATCTAGCTAATAATTTTGTTATCTGTCCACTATTATTGATCAATCGTGAATTCCTCCATTTTATTGGTTCCTTAAAATCTTGAATTTTTTATTATTACAACTTGTCTCGTTATAACAAATGAAAGAATGAGGAAGAGAAAATGGAGATATGAATCAAGTAAAATTATAAAAAATTCTATTTTATTTAATTAAATTAAGGATCAGGTTACGGTGCAATTGTGGTACCGTGCCACAGTTGCATCCAGCCGTTGAATGCACTTAAATTGATGGAGTCTACTGACATCTAATGGCTGGGTGCAACTGTGGCACGGTACCACAATTGCACCTAAGATTTCCCCTTAAATTATGCTAATATAAAAATAAAGCGTACTCTATTTATATTATTAAATAAAATTATTTGTCAAACAATATTTGGCATCAAAGAACAACTTGGTCGAAATAAAATATTTAGTTGACGTTCGTTTCTTCCACATAACAAATATTATGTGCACCCAACTAACATTTTTTCATAAAGATTCCTTTGATGATCATCATATATCATCATCTCATTTGAAAGAAATATTTTTACATAAAATTTAGAATATGGTAATGCTATAATGACTTTTTTTTAAAAAAAATTCAAGGGGTTTATTTGCCCTCGTAAGATCAAACTACATGTACATGTATATATTTAAAAAAAAAAAGCTACAAATACATGTTGCAACAATTTGTAAACAACTAAAGTAACCTAAACCATAAATACTAACCAAAGTATTTTCCAAGCATTGAGTTACTTTAAAACAATGGATCGTTGTTATTATTATTATTATTATTATTATTATTTTCAATCTATATACAACATTGCCATAGTAATGCATTTTAAGAAAGTTTTATGGAGTAGACAATCCCAAATTTTATCAATTAAATACCCTTTGAGATAATTGTTGGCAGGTTCAAAAATAATTTTTATTAGGAAGTTTAAAATTAATTTCGATGTTTGATAATTTATTTTAAAAGAGTAAATTTTGAATTACTCCTTTCGTGAAATGACAATTTTTAAAATATGATTTAAATTGTTGTAAACTTGAATTTATTCCTTTTTTATTCAAAAGATTAGGCAAAAATGAGAGTGGGTCGGTATTTTTTTTTTATCTTCTTACAAAAATATGGGATAAATTGATTTTTACGATACTTTAAAGATATTTTAAAAGTTGTCATTTCACAAGAAGGTAATCTGAAATTAATCCTTTTTTTTTTAAATAGTATTGGCAAAACCAATTCCTACAGCACATTCTGATTATGTTAAGAAAGTTTCATTTAACATTTTGCCTATTTTAGTTATTTGCATTATCATAGTAATTTAACATTAAATTTTCTAAACACAAAATTGGTACCGACAACAGTAAAATTGTTTTCTTTATATTTTTAACAATTTAAGAATAAATGCCTGAGTCCATATTAACCATATAAACATGTTCAATAATCACGATTATCAAAGAATTTAAAGATTAATATAGAATTTATAAAACGAGAATCAGGCCTCAAACCGGACAAAACAGGAATATTCGGTCCGGTTTGAATCCGGTCCGGATGCTGTAACATAAATCTCGGTTGCTAATTTTATGTTTACATGTCAACTTATGACCTGGCAGTCTGCCACAAACCTATTGGTCTGCTGACATGTCAATTTTACTCGACAAATATCCAAAAAAATTAAAAATAAAAAATAAAAGGAAAGTGAGAAAAAAGGAAAAATAATAAATCTCGCTCATGAAGTCTAATTTGCTTCTCACTTAAAAGTCCTGCAAATAATAATAATAATAATAATAATAAGCATCTTGACAGAAGATTGTGTGTGTGACAGAGAGAGCTGTTAAAGATCGAACAAGTTTCGAGAATTTTTGCGTTTTTACAGAACTCCATTGCATTGGTAATCTTCTACTTTTTCTATGTTCATTATTCTGTGTTAATTTGTGAATCTGCTTATAGATCGAACAATTTTGTGATATTTTTATAACTCAATTGTGTGTAAATGCATTTGGATTAGGGTTTCGACGTTTAGATCTTGCGTTTCGTTATGTTCTGTTTGGTTGCCGTTAAAATGTTGCAAATGAAGGCTCGTTACAGTTGTTAATTTCTCAATGTTTCTTATCTTGTTCATTTGGTGCAATTAAAATGATTTGATTTATTGGCATTTGGTTTTCGTTTGAAATTTATTTTTTCAGGATAAGTGATGGTGATAATATTTGCAAATCCTTGAATTCTTTTTAGAGTTTCATTTGAAGTTGAAGGGGGGGGTGTTGGCCCTGAAACGGCAGGGATAGTGAATTTATCGAACACAATGATGATGGATGATGATATGGAGAATGGTGGTTTGGGGCCTTACCAAGATCGGCCGAGGACGTTCCCCAACATGCGTAGTAAACCTTATGTTCCTATGGTAAGTAGGCAGCAGTATAGCATTTACATATTTGTCAAGTCTTGTAGAAATTTCTTTCATTGGATCATCTATTGTTGCCATCAATCATGCCCAGAATAGCTATAGGAACTGTCTATGGGATACTCCACCCTTTAAGAATAGCCAAACAGGGAGAGATGGTTAATTGTGAAAATTTTATAAAATTTGAATTGAAGATCTAGTGTACTGTTTTATAACCTGGGGGACTTTGGGGCACTATTCAAGAGCAAGGATTTATTTGGATGAGCCGATGACAGAACATGTGCTATATACTCCTAGGATTCTCACCATTTAAAGAGATATATATTTAATGGTGCAGTTGAAAAGTATAATTTATCTGTGAGTATAAAATAATTTTAGTTGATTTTGAGATCCTAGTCAATTTTGGTTTAGTTTCTGTCAGTGGTTTTGTTGTGTTCAGTGATTAAGTCTATGGCAATTGAATGTCTTTTTGGGTATTTTGTGTTGTTTGTTCATTGCTAATTTCCTGTTTGCATCATTTTTTTTTTGTTAGCTTTCTCCTATGGACTTTATTGAATTCCTGTTTGCAGATTTTCCGGATCCTTATGCGGATAAATATCCGTGTTCTTTTTGTACTCCTGCTGTTGTGTCTTGGGGTGGTCTTTTACATTGGAGCAAGTACTTCTCCGATTATTGTGTTTGTCTTCTCAGTTTGCATTATTACCTTCATCTTGTCGATATATCTTTGTAAGTGGGTACTCTCAAAGGATGAGGGACCTCCAGAGATGGCTCAGGTACAATTTTTCCTCTGTGTTTAGCTCATTTGTTTTATTAAATTCTTCATGTGGACATTGATTTTTGTTGTATGATACTGGATTATGCATGAGTAACATGCGGCAGCAAAAACTTAAGAAGAGGGAATAATGTGATGTCTCTCTGTGTCTTTCTTTTACTTTCTTAAGCTTGCAGGCAAATTGAGTTGAATTCATACTAAAATTTTGTGCTTTTCGTTCTCTCTTTAGTTTATGCATAACAGTTGTCCTTTATCTTGTGCTTTGAATTTTTTAAATGATCTTTTTCCACCTATCAAAACAATTTTTATTCTTATCCTGAGCTTATTATTTTGTTTTCTAGATATCAGATGCAATACGAGATGGAGCTGAAGGCTTCTTCAGGACCCAGTATGGGACTATCTCTAAGATGGCATGTTTGCTTGCTTTGGTGATTTTTTGCATTTACCTGTTTCGCAATACAACCCCTCAACAAGAAGCTTCTGGCATTGGGAGGTGATGATAATGTCAACGTATATTATGAGTAATTAATTTACATATTACCTAATATTTCCTCCTATGTCATCTTGCTAAAAGATCAATGCTCTTGTTTTACTGGCTGATGCAGGTCAAATTCTGCCTGTATTACTGTTGCTGCATTCCTTTTGGGGGCTTTATGTTCAGGAATTGCAGGATATGTAGGGATGTGGGTGTCTGTACGTGCAAATGTTCGAGTGTCCAGTGCTGCAAGACGGTCTGCAAGAGAGGCATTGCAGGTTGTTTTCTTTTTAGTCTGTATTTTTAGTATGTTGTTTCTTAAAAGCTGCAGATCTGTTTGATAACCTACGAATATAATGTTCAGATAGCTGTTCGTGCTGGTGGTTTCTCTGCTATTGTGGTTGTTGGTATGGCTGTAATTGGCATAGCCATCCTTTATGCCACATTTTATGTTTGGCTTGGAGTGGATACACCAGGTTCAATGAAGGTTACTGATTGTAGGTGTCTTTTTCCTTTTTACTTCTATTTGTTGTTATGAAAATTATCATGCTACATGCATAAGGTTGTGATTTTGTTTTTTTTTTTAATTTAATTTTTGTATTGTTATGTGCTTGAAACTAAATATTTAGTTGTTATGCTTTATCTTCTCTATGTAATCATATTACAATTTTTGCTGTGTTAAGGAGATTGCTTTATATTTATACATGTATGGTGATTATAATTTGCTATCATCAAAATACTGTTGATTATTGGCTTTAGGTTATCAGGAATAAACTTGTAGATATGTTGCCTTTTGTTGGAATTTCAGGAAGGCATTGTTAATCAGCTAGTTTATGGGTGTGAAAATGAACATGTTTTATTTGTACTTCTGAACAATATACCAAAGAAATTCAGGGCATAGGAATTTTGAGTTATTCAACAAATTTTTGGATTTTTTTACTTGTATGATATAATTGAATTTGGTTGATTAGCCTTTTTACTGATAGACCAGTGGCCAATTGTAAGCAAAGTTGCAGATCTTCATACTGCAATGGGTTTAGCTTGTTTGTTGTCCGCACACCGCGCACCTCCAACTAGAAAAGTAAACCAAACTGTGGTGTGCAAATATATTATCTTACTGCATCTAGAAGTGATTTAACATGTGACCATGTCCGTTATGACGTTCTGTTTCCAATCCTATAGTACTATTTGAAAGATGGCAAATTTGTCATGTATGAGTAACTTCTTTCTCTTGATTGTCTACGCATCTCCTTTCCATGCTGATATAATAAGCAATTGTGGTTATTTTTTTTGTAGACTTGTCACTTACTGTTTTGAAGCTTATTCTTTGGTTGATTGTTTCTTATTCTTTTCCAGTGCCTCTTCTTCTTGTGGGGTATGGTTTTGGGGCTTCATTTGTTGCACTGTTTGCCCAGTTGGGTGGTGGAATATACACAAAAGCTGCTGATGTTGGGGCAGATCTTGTTGGGAAAGTGGAGCAGGGAATACCTGAAGATGATCCTCGGAATCCTGCTGTCATTGCAGATTTGGTAACTCTCATTCACCTTTGCAACTGCAACTTTTTCAGCATTGAATTTTTGCATATTGTCCTAATTAATATTCTGAGATGTAGTTTGTAAGTCAGCCAGAAGTGCATGTCCATAGTCAGTATTATAAGAAATTGACACACAAGAATAGGAGTATATAAGGTTTAAGCTGACTGTAGTGCATGTACTTACAGCAATTTCTCTCAACCTTTCCCCGTATGCTTTTACAACGATAAATGTGATCTCAATTTAATGTCAATTTCTTGAATTTTTATAGTCTCTTATGCATGATACGTCATATGTGGTTCATAGTTGAATGTATCTGTTATTGTTTGACAATAAGTTCTGGATAGAAAATCATGCGTTTCAGGAACCTTTTTGTCCACATATAATCTGTTGATTTAGGGGCATGTTGACTTTTATGGTTGTTTTCTCTTTCTATACATTTGGTGGTCGATGTGTTTGCTAACTTGCACTTCCCTTCCAATATAGTAAGGCTTAATTTCTAATCGCTATAAATATAGTAGAACCTCTGATGTAGGAAGTTAATTTAGGTTATTATGGGAATTTTAAGATTCTAGAATTTTATTATTTAAGGACTTTCTATTTTAATTAGAGTCAATTATGGTATTTTATTATTTTAGGACTTTCTATTTTTATTAGGGTCAATTAAGGTATGAGATTTAATTAACTTAGGAAAGTATCTTTTGTTTTCATTATAATTGTGATTTAGTTTCCCTTTTTAGGTTAACTTAGGGAAGTGGGTTTCCTCTATTATAAATAGAGAGGTCTTGTCATTGTTTTAGTAACTTCAGATTCAATTATTCAATAAAATCTCTCTTTTATAATTCCCTCTAGAATTATCTATCAAAATCTCTCTCGTAAAGTTGTTTGGATTAGAGCGTCATCTAATCTCGCTTTATGCATTATTAAAAATCTCATTGAGTTGTTTGGGTTAGAACGAGATTTAATCCCGCTTCGATTAGAGTGTAACCTAATCGCGTTGGCTTGATCCAATACTAGAACGATATCTAGTTTTCCTCAATTCCGCTTCCGCTATGCCTCGCTCCATCAACCTCTCTATAGTCATAATGCTAGAACCATACTAATTTTTTTACTATGAGAAGGTTATAACTTAACAGAGGTGTAGTTATAAAAATTATTGTTTTGGCTTAGTTATCCTTGGTGCAAGTGATATAGAATAAAAGTATGCACTGCATTAATAATTAATTAATGGAGCATGTCAAATCCAAAAGTATAGACATTGATAAAAGAGATAGACATAATTTCAAAAAACTAGAATATATTTTTTGCAATATATAGATAATTATTACTTTGTTGAGGCGAGTTCCTTAAGACAGAGTCCAAAAAGGTTAAAACTTATTACAATGTGAGGTTTATTCTTATTTATAACTGACCCAAATTGGGACCATAATTTTTTATGACCATAAGGAGATTATTCCTATATAGAGTATCGCTATAAAGAGGTTTTACTGTATTTGACTTCTACTCTTCTAGGAAATCATTGTACTTTCTGACTGGCTTCATAAAGAATTTAACTCTAAAATATACAAAATTTACCTGTGAGGCTGCTCAAGAAGCTGGGAATTGTTGTTTTGTTGTTTTATCTTTTTCTCGTTTTAAGCGGTACTGTGTATCTGTATGTGTGTGTCACCTCACTATTTAATCCTCTGTTGCAACTAATTTACCATTGTTAACAGTAAGAAACTTAAAAAAAATAAATAAATAAAAATAATTCCACTGACAAACAATTTTAATTTATTGTTATCATTTTCGCTATCATTCTGAATTTAATGGTTTTGTTTGATAATTGTACTAATCTATTGTTTGAACGAATTTATTGCAAATTGAAGGTTGGAGACAATGTGGGTGATTGTGCTGCACGGGGTGCTGATCTTTTTGAAAGCATTGCAGCTGAAATTATCAGTGCTATGATACTTGGGGGAACAATGGTTCAACGTTGTAAACTTGAAAGTAATTAAAGTTTCCTCACTATTAAAATGTATTTCCACTAGATGGGTGTTTGGATATTCATACTATTATTATTTGTTCGTATTATATTAATATATGCACACTCAAACATTCACGTTCACGGTGTCGCTGTCATAACTTTTTCTTGTAAGATTTGTGTTTTATTCAAGAATCAAGTGCATGATAGTATAATCACACTAATGTGTTGTTGCTGTTGGTTATTCATTTAATTATGCAAATGTTATTTTGTGAGCAGCAAGGATGGTACTAGATCAGCATGTAGCTAAAATTAGGATTGTTGTATTGTTGTATGAAATGTCTGCTAAGCAGCATCTGTAAATTATTTAATTATTTATCTGCCCTTTGAATGGATTAATGGTTCTGTCCAAACAGATTTTCTGTTTCTTTAGTTGACTCTTTCTTTCATTGTTCATGCAGATCCATCTGGCTTCATCTTGTTTCCCCTTGTTGTACATTCTTTTGATCTGGTTATCTCATCAATTGGAATACTCTCTATTAGGAGCTCACGTGATTCTAGTGTGAAGGCACCTATTGAGGATCCAATGGCAATTCTTCAGAAAGGATATTCTGTTACAGTAGTACTTGCTGTCCTGACATTTGGTGCGGTAATATTTCTTCTCCTTTGACTTTATTTATGCTTTGTTTCACTATTGCCTGCAGGAATGTTACTGATTTAAAATGTTATTGTCTTGCATAAAAGTATTTTGGCCTTTTTCCTTCATATTGGATTGACCACACACGGAAAGCCTCTAAACTGTTTGTTATTTGTTTGAGTTCTGATCTTGATTTTCTTGTTGATGTTTGGATTACAGTCTACACGCTGGTTACTTTATACGGAACAAGCACCTTCTGCATGGTTGAACTTTGCTTTATGTGGGCTGGTTGGTATCATCACGGCATATATTTTTGTTTGGATCACCAAGTACTATACTGACTACAAGCACGAGCCTGTACGCGCATTAGCTCTTTCAAGCTCCTCGGGTCATGGGACTAACATTATTGCAGGAGTCAGTTTGGGCCTTGAATCAACAGCTCTTCCTGTTCTTGTCATCAGTGTGTCAATTGTGTCAGCTTATTGGTTGGGTCAAACGTCAGGACTGGTGGATGAATCTGGGAACCCAATAGGTGGATTGTTTGGCACGGCTGTAGCAACAATGGGTATGCTTAGCACTGCTGCCTATGTTCTAACCATGGATATGTTTGGTCCAATAGCTGATAATGCTGGTGGAATTGTAGAGATGAGCCAGCAGGTAAATCCCTGATTTTGTACGTTCTTTGAATTACATTTTTGTGTTTTTCTTATCGTTTCTGGTATGAATTAATGTTTAATGTCTTGTACAGCCTGAAAGTGTTCGGGAGATCACTGATGTTCTTGATGCTGTTGGGAATACCACAAAAGCTACAACGAAAGGGTTTGCCATTGGATCTGCGGCTCTTGCATCTTTTCTTCTGTTCAGTGCTTATATGGATGAAGTTGCTACATTTGCACAGGAACCTTTTAAACAGGCAGGCAACTGTACTTTTCCCTATATAGATTGGTCCTCTAAATGTTTTACTGTTCCTTGCCTTACTTTCCAGATTTAATTGACTGTCAGGTGGATATTGCCATTCCGGAAGTTTTCGTTGGAGGATTGTTGGGATCCATGCTTATTTTCTTATTTAGTGGATGGGCTTGCTCTGCAGTTGGCAAAACTGCTCAGGAGGTTGTTAATGAGGTTAGAAGACAGTTCATTGAGAGGCCTGGTATCATGGTGAGTACAATTTTCCCTACCATTTTTTAGTTTCACTCTCAACTAGCTGATGATATTTTTCATTTGCACACCGTAGGAGTACAAGGAGAAGCCAGACTATGCTCGCTGTGTCGCAATTGTGGCATCTGCATCTTTGCGGGAGATGATAAAGCCTGGTGCCCTCGCTATCATATCACCATTAGTGATTGGTGGGTTATTCATTCTTCTGCTGTATAATCAGTGCTGTCAGCAGAGGCACTGATGGTGATTGTGGATCGTTATTATTTTAACTATTTATCTGATAATCTCATCTTGGTCATCATTTAATTATTATTATAATTGTTGGGGATTAGGATGTGCAGCATCGAAGAAATGGATCAGTTTTAGGGTTCTGATTGAAAAACTTTGAAGACGGGGAACAACTTTTAAAGAAAACAATTATAAATTTCATGAGTCAAAGCTGTTGTATAAGCCAGTCATTGTTGAACATTTTGTTTTCAATTCTTTGGTTTTGTTAATGTAGGTGGGTGTTGGCATTAGAAGGTGAAAAGAATGACCATCATATTCCTCCCTTGTCTTGCATGTCATTTACCCACTTGTCTTTTCTTTGAGCTTTGAGTACAGTAGTTAGTGCTTTCAGAAATTCTGTTGCGCTTGTTCTTGGACAGTTAGTGAAGTTTGCTCATGAAGGTGTATTGAAGGTCGTTCGTATTCCCTGCAGGTCTTCTTTTTCGGATTTTGGGATACTATACAGGACATGCGCTACTAGGGGCCAAAGTGGTGGCTGCTTTACTGATGTTTGCAACTGTCTCTGGTATTCTTATGGCTCTTTTCCTGAACACAGCCGGAGGAGCATGGGATAATGCAAAGAAGTTCATAGAGACTGGGGCTCTTGGAGGCAAAGGTAGTGATACTCATAAAGCAGCGGTCACAGGAGATACGTAAGTCTTCTTGATTTTCATCCCGATTCTCTCTCCTCTTTCATTGTTTGAGATAAGTTTGAACCTGCTAGTTGGATCATTGTTAAAAAACTTGTTCACCTTTTGTAAATTTCTATAGATTCAATATACTTATCTTTTTTTGTCAAAAAAGGGGGTTTTAGTATAACAAATGGAACCTAAGTATTGTTTGGGATCTCTCTCTCTTCTCAAGTTACCAATTTAACTTCAATAGAACAAATGCAATTGGATTTTTCCATTTTCTCCAAAAAAGAGTGCTGTCGCACTTCCGTGAGCTCTCTCATTGAGAGATTTTTTGTTTGTTGGCCACTGCTAATCGTGTACGAGATTGACTCTTTATCTGGTTCTGTGGCTTTAATTTATGTAGTATTTCTTATTTATGCTATTATGGTCTTGGTTCTTTCTTCCTTGTATTGGTGATAAAATGTATAAAATTATGTTCCTTTTTTTTTTTTTTTCATATGCTTATAGATCTCTGAATTCTCGGGTAATTATGTGATCTTTTCTTGGCGTGCAGTGTGGGCGATCCATTCAAAGACACAGCCGGACCTTCACTTCATGTTCTCATTAAAATGCTTGCGACCATAACGCTTGTCATGGCTCCCATCTTCCTGTGAGAGAGTTGTTAATATCTATCGCAGTTTTCCCAGAACATACAAGCACCCATTACCGTTGAAACCGAAAGACAATTTGCAAATATAGGCTAGGTACTTTGATGTATATCTGGGGTGCCTGATTGTGTTATTCCATACAAAATTTTCTTCTAGTTCCATCAAATAAGAAGAGGTGAGGTATTTTGGTGTATTTAGAGTTAACTGCTTTCAATCTTTTGTTAGTTATGTTTCGATATTGTACTGCTTTAACCAACCAACTATAGAGTGTGATAACAAGTATAACCGCCTGTACATGACAGGATTTCGCCGACTCATCATATCATTATGTTGCATTCGGCACTTCTTTTTCTTTTGGGTTAAAAATAAAAAGGATTTGACAGATAAAATCAAAGATAACAAATTAAATGGTAGAAGTCTTCCAACCAACCAAACAAACCAGAACAGCTAAGAGCAAACTTACCTACAGCCTCAGTCCTTGGACTACACCATCTATATGACGAAATCTAAAATTGCACTCAGCTCTGGGCTCTGAAATAATCTAAAAAAGATAAACAAATCTCATTAGTTAGTGCGCCATAATGGAATTTTTGTCTTGTACAGGAAGATTGGAATTAGAGATTAATAAAAAAGTAAGTATTTGACTCTATTGTGTTTATTTCTTATATTGGAGTGGGAATCTTGGGATTAGTATGGAGTAGGAGTAGAGTGTTTATTGTGTTTATTTCTTATATTTGAGTGGGAATCTTGGGATTAGTGTGGAGTAGGAGTAGAGTGTTTATTTATACTGGAATAAATGTGTAGATTGACAATAAGAATTCCCATTATATATTTACTTTATCTTAAATTATGAGTAAATTATTATAGATTACATTTTTACACTTATGTAAAAGATATGTAGCTTTTAATCACAAAATGAATAAAAAAATATATTTATAGAATAATTTATTTTATTTTTAATTTTAATTATTTAAATTAAAAATTTATGGCGCATTTTTTATATTTTAAAATTATAATTTTTGAGATTTATTAAAGGTATTTTTGAAATTAGGAGTGAGACTTCCACCTCCCATGGGAATCTCGCACCCACACCCCAAAATTATTATAACTTGACTTTCAATTATAAAATATATGACAAGTCGTTCTTATATCTATACCACGAAGTGATAACTTGACTTAACCGAGAAAACTCCCTTATTATCAAAATATCATATCACATGATCCTCATAAGCTAGAGAAGGCAATTTGATTTTGGTTAATAACGGTTCAGTAACTGAATCAACAAAGGATTGGCTTATAGGGTATGGAATTGGCTTGCAATAGACAATTGGGATGGATTCCGCGCAAAAAGTGTCTCCATTGAGTCCCAACCAGACTTAAGGTTTTCTTTGCTATAACTCTTAAAATAGAATTTATTTAAGTAGAGTTTTTATAAGTAGAATTTGTATTAAAAAAAATTAGTTGTAATTATCGAAAAAAACTTTTATTAAAAATTATAAAATTAATTTTATAGATAATTTATTTAAATTATGTTATGAAATAAATTAAATAAGATCATCAAATGAATAAGAGATATTTTAATATTTTAATATTTTAAAACAGCTTCTACTCCCAAAGATAAAAGTGTGAACTTTTATTAATAAAAATAAAATAAATTTATTTAATTTTCAAAAACGCTACTAAAAAAAGACCTAACAATGCTAATAAATTTCAAAAAAAAATTATTAAATTAAATAAATATGTGTAGTTATTAAATAAACCATACTAAATACACAATTACCATATAATCCAGATAGGCTTAGCTCCCAACATGTATACGGGCCCAAATAATTTTTCCAACAATGGCCCAAAAGCTTGACTGAAAAAATAAAGAACGTTTCAGTTTTCTTATTTTGTAGTTGTCTTCTCCACGGAGTCACTCGCCTTATCTCCCAAAACCCCAATTTTTCTAGGGTTTTCGAAAAACCCCATTTCAGTTTCTCAACTGAATTAAACCACTAGAAGAAAAGGAAAAGGAATGGAAAAACCACCAACCCCAAACTCTCTCCCACTCCCGAATGACAAACGCAAAAACACTCAAAAGAAAAAAGTGCCATCACCGCAAGAACTGATATCCCACTACACAACCCAAGGCCTAGACCAAGAGCAGGCCTCGATCAAGGTCATTGAAGATCTCCAAAATGTCCTTTTCAGAATCATTGCATCGAACAACAAGAACAGGAAGGACAAGTTGATGGCTGAAGCTTCTAAAAAGATTGATGTTGTTAACAGCAGGGTGGCCATTGTTGACATGAAGCTGGACTCAAAGCCTGGATTTTTGGAGACTTTTGGTATCGGGATTGCTTCTGGGGCTGCTTTGAATGGAATTGGGAGTGTTTGGCCCCTTGTTGTTAAGGGTTTCGGTCAGATTTGGAGAACTGCCACTGACCCTTCTTCTTCTACTAACACTTAGAATTTTGGATGAATAATGTATTTGTTTTATGCAAATTTTAATTCTGTTTTTTCAGATATTGTAATTTATTTTTCTTCTAATAATTCAATTTGTGTTAGATTATTGGTTAAAAAAAAATCCCAAAACGCTGCTGTTTTTGAATTTTAACTTTTTTTAACCGTTTTGTTATTATTTTGTATGATTATGATTGCTTGCTAAATTATTTATTTATATTTTTATTTTCAAGATCCTCAAATTGTAATTAATTAATAAAGGTGGTGTAGGAAAAAAAATCAAATTCAGGGACAAAATTTTTTAATCAATTAAAAATGCAAAGAAAGAAATGAGGATCTCGTATGCAGCATTTGAGCTTTTAGTTAGATTTGGCTTGAAGCAATATAAGAAGAGGAGAGGAGGGGAAAGGAGAGAAACAAAAAAAAGGGGGGGGGGGGGGGGGGAAGGATGAATTTTTTATTCAATTAAATAATGAGAATAAAATTAGACATTTTTTTAATACTTATTTTCTCTCTTTTTTTCATTTCCATTTCTCTCCTTGTGAAAAGTTTTATTAGTTCTTATCGAGTGTATAGACATAAGTGGTGTTTGTTTTTTAGTTTAAAATCTGAATATACTTGAATTAGTTTGTATACAGTTGAATATTTAAATTTGAATGATATATGTATTTTTTTGTTTGGATTGTTAAAAATAAATATTAAGTTGTTTTTTTAACTAAAAAAAAAAAAGAAAGTTAGTATTTTTTTTATTTACCCCTTTACATATTATAAATGTTAGATAAAGAATAAAACATCTTAAAGATTATAAATAAGATAATATATTATTATAATATAAATCATATTCAATTGAATACAATCCTTTAATATTCTATATTAGAATATTTTAATTAATTTTTTTATAGTTTATGATGTCTTTATATGAAAAATATTCATAAAAAATTATGAAGATACATAATGCTAATTTGAAGAAAATAAAACAATAAGATAATAATAGCCTACACTATATATTATCACAAGTTATAAAAATGAGTAATAAAATTATTAAATTTTATTTAAGTAAAGATGAAAATTAGTTAATTAGATAGAGATATTTTAGAGAATATTTTTTAATAATATCATTCAGATGTTTTGGATTTAGCAAAAAAAAAAAAAAACTTAATGACTGAATAATTGAAAATTTGATTAAGGTAGCACCAATTGAAGTGTACGAGGACTCGAGGAGACATTGAGCCAAGATGGTATTGGGGAAGCAAAGACAGGAAATGGGCTAGGAAGTGCTCAAATGAGGCCCAACAGGAGGAAATGGAAGCTACAGGCCGGAAACCCAAACTCCAATGGTGAAAACAAAAATAGGTTAGGGGCCTTAAAAAGACTAAGTTGTGAGCTAACCGGGCCAAGTCCAAAACAAAAGGAGGTTAAAGTTACTAGCCCACCCAAGTTAGAAACAAAGCAATATTAACTAGGGGTATTCAGAATCCAATTCGATCTGTAAAAATTTAATTCGTAAAAATTCGATTCGTGGATTGGTGGATTGGATTGGATTGAAATATGAATTTATTTTTGTGAATCCACATAAATCTGCGAATCCGTAAAAAAATAAAAAAATATATTTATTTAATAAAAAAATTAAACTTGTAAATATGGCATTATATTTACTAATAAATAAATAAGTTAAAATATAGTTATATTAACACCATATTATGTCTTATCTGATAATAATATAAAATACAAATAATTAAATAAAAATATATAACTTCCTAAGTAGTTAATTTTCATGTACTAATCTAAACAAATGAGTTTTTTGTTCTTTTTGGTGTGTTATATTTTGAAACTTTGAATGCATTTTTTAACTTTATTTAAATCTTATTTAATTTTAAATTTGATCTGTAGTAAAATTATTTTTATATTAATTTTTTATTTAGTTAGTTATGTGAATAACACATGATTAAAAAATTTTAACCCATAAACCAATTTGCAAAAATGGTGGTTGGATATGGATTGGGTCAGATCAACATCCAATCCATAAACATATGGATTAGATTTGGATTGAATTTCACCAATCCGTAGATTGAATTTCACTAATCTGTGGATTAGATTGGATTAAAAATTTATAATCCAAAAATTATGGATCAGATATGGATTGATGTTCAATCCGTAAAATTCTATCCGCGAACACCCCTAATATCAGCTGAATTCACCAGCAGCAAAACTCAATTTGAGCTGGGAACCATTGGCAATGGAGGGAATGGAAATTGCAAATTCAAACACAGCAGAGATATCAGTGGAAGTTGGTGACCAACCTCGTCGGAAGCCATGAAAATCCTTAGCTGAAACGTTCGAGGTTTAGGGAATTCCCGAACATTTGTAGCACTGAAAAAAATTCTCCAACTTCATGGACCCCAACTTGTGTTTTTGTGTGAGACAAAGTTGCAGTCTGTGCAAATGAATATGGTTCGTAACAAGTTAAATTTTGATAGTTGTTTTGCTGTGGATAGTAGTGGGAAGGGAGGAGGTCTTGCAATGCTTTGGAATTTTGAAATTTGTGTGCAAATTAAATCCTTCAGTAAGCATCACATTGATGTTGAACTGCAAATGGCCAGTAGAAAGCAAATGCGATGCACAAGGGTGTATGGACATCCAGAGATGCAGCAGAAAAAGCACACATGGACATTGTTGAGGTGCCTAGCAGGTTTATCTTTTACACATTGGTTATGTTTCGGTGACTTTAATGAAATTTTACACCCATATGAGAAGAGTGGAGGCAATGATAGAAATCCAAACCTAATGAATGATTTTAGAGAAGCCTTGAGAGATTGTAATCTAATGGATGTGGGGTATAAGGGATATCCGTTTACCTAGGGTAATGAGAGGTTTGGTCCTGATTTTGTGGAAGGACGGTTAGACAGATTTTTATGTAATAATGTTTGGAGTGAAAGATTTGTTGATTGTGCAACTACTAATCTCGAGAGTTGGACGTTTGATCACAGCCCGCTATTGATGGAGGTTCAGGATAGAGACAATGGCCTGAGATATCAAAGAAACCGAACTTCAAGAATCTACTATGAAGATATGTGGAGTTCATATGACACTTGTAAGGGTATAATAGAAGAAGAATGTAGAAAGCATGGATGCTGGAATAGAGACAATCTCATACATTTGTTTCAGAAGGTGACTAAGGATTCTATGGCTAGCTTGCTTCTTTGGAGTAAGGAATGATTTAAGGGGAGATAATAGAAGTTGGAGAGTTTGAAGGAAAAAATGGTGCAATATGAAATTGGGGATGAAATCAAAATGGTGGAGAGATAGATTCATAATATTTTAGCTGATGAAGAAATTTTCTGGAAACAATGCTCGAGAGCAAATTAGCTTAAAGAGTGGGATAAGAATACCAAGTTCTTCCATCATAAAGCCTCATCGAGGAAGAAAAAGAATAGATTATGGGGGATTGAAGATGAAATAGGAAGATGGATTGAGAATGTAGAAGAAGTGGAGCTCTTTTAGGGATAACATCGAGGGTCTTAAATGACATGAACGAGCAACTAAATAAGCCTTTCTCAGCAAAGGAAGTTATTGAAGCCTTATCACAGATGTGTCCAACGAAGGCTCTAGGGCTTGATGGATTGCCAACAGTCTTTTATCAAAAACATTGGCAAATGGTTAAGCCCAGGGTTATCATTACTTGCCTCCACATTCTCAACATGCAAGGTATTATCGGCCCTCTCAATTATACATATATTGCAATGATTCTTAAGATTGGGAAACCCAGAAAAGTTATTGATTTTAAGCCTATTAGCCTTTGTAATGTTATCTATAGAATAATTGCTATGACAATAACAAATAGGCTTAAACAAATTTTGCACAAAGTCATATCCCCAATGCAAAATGCTTTCATCCCTAATAGGTTGATAACTGACAATATTATTGTAGGTTACGAATGCCTCCATAAAATAAGATACAGTAGGGGGAAAAGAAATGGCTTTGTGGCTTTGAAACTTGATATTAGTAAAGCCTACGACAAGTTAGAATGGTGTTTTCTTGAGCAAACCATGTTGAATCTAGACTTTTCTCAAAATTATGTTCGGCTGATCATGAGGAGTATAAGCTCTCCTTCTTTTTTTGTAATTATAAATGATATAGTTTGCTGATTAATCAAACCTCAACGAGGGCTAAGACAAGGGTGTTTGTTATCTCTATACCTTTTATTATATGCGCATAGGTTTTTTCTTCTTTGCTGGTGTAGGTTGAACAACAGAATCTCATTTATGGGCTATCTTTTGGCAACGAAATAAAAATCTCCCACCTTCTCTTCGCGGATGACAATCTTGTCTTCATTAGAGCATCAGCTGCAGATTGTCAAAAATTGAAAAGAATTTTTGATTGCTATACCACAAACTCTAAACAATTATTCAACTATGACAAATCCTCTATATTCTTTAACAGTAATGTTCAAAATGATCAAGCTTCAACAATCAAAATATATTCCAGCTCAACATTGTTTTCAAGGCATGAAATATATCTGGGGCTTCTATCTATGGTTGGGAGGAAGAGAAGCAAAATTTTCAATGACATCAAATTGAAGGCCATTAGCAAAATTTCAAGTTGGCAGCACAAGTTTTATTTATGTAGGGGTAAAGAAATTCTAATCAAAGCAGTGGTGCAGGTTGTTTCGACGTACACTATGAGTGTTTTTAAGATTCCAACGGGCATTTGTGATGACATTCAGAGAGTAATTGCAAATTTCTAGTGGGGATCCAAAAGTGATAAAAGAAGTATCCATTGGTCAAGATGGGAAAGGCTCAGTCAAGGAAAGAGTAAAGGAGGATTGGGGTTCATAGATTTCTGAAGCTTCAATCAGGCTTTGGTGGCAAAATAAGGACGGAAGATTCTACAATTTCTAGATTCTCTAGTGGCAAAGATGTTACAGGCAAGGTACTTCAAGAACTATGATTTTATGAGTGTGAAACTTGGCTTTAATCCCTCTTTCATTTGGAGAAGCATTTTATAAGGAAGATTGGTTATTCAAAATGGCTCAAGATAGAGGATTGGGAATGGTCAGAATGTCCAAATTTACAAGGCAAACTAGATCCCCAGACCACTTACTTTCAAGCCTATTTCAAGACCAACTTTACCAACAAATACTCTAGTTTTTGAACTTATTAATGAAGAGAATTAGTAGAATGAAATGCTGATTTACAGACATTTTGAGAAAATGGATGTAGACAGGATATTCAATATCCCTTTGCCTAGAAGACCAACTCAAGACCAATTACTTTGGCATTACAAAAAGAGAGGCCAACACACAGTCAAAAGTGGATACCAAGTAGCTTTAAGGATGAATTTTCCAATGGTCCCATCAAGCTCAATTGCTACAAAAAATCAATGGAGCATTATTTGGACTCTTACATTGCCAGAGAAGATAAAAATTTTCATTTGGAGAGCAGCAAATAACCTTATCCTTTCAGCGGAAAACCTCTTGAAGAGAAAGGTAATTCAGGAACCCACTTGTCAAGTATGTAAAATCGGTGTGGAGAATGCTTTTCATGCACTTGGGGCTTGCAAGGCTGCCAAGAAAATTTGGAAAATCATTAATTTTGCTGATGATCTCAAGGAAGTTATTAAATAAGACATCTTGAGTTTGTTGCACAACATGGCTAGTTTGAGAAGCAAAACTGACAATGAATGGTTGGTAGCTATTTTTTGGGTGATATGGAGCGCTAGAAACTAGTTCTAATTCAAAGGAAAGAAAGTGAATCCCCAGGTGTTGGTAGCTAAGCCAGAGATTGTTATTAATGCTTATAAAAGAACTCAAGCTCCAACTTTTGCACCAGTTGGAAATCAACAGAGGTTGGTCCAAAGAACATGGAGTCCCCCTACGAGAGGCTATTTTAAGCTTAATGTAGATGCATCCACCAATTCAAAAAAAACAAATCTCAGGATTAGGAGCTATCATTAGAGATGAGGCTAGAAATGTGTCTACAGCTGCAATTAAACTCTCAAAGTTTAATGGAGATGTAGCTTTTGTGGAAGCCGAAGCCATGGAGTGGGGAATCCAAATTGCTGAAAAAGCAGGCGCAAGATGTTTGAATGTTGAATCAGATTCTCAAGAGGTGGTCAATTTTGTAAACAACAAGCATGATAGTAGATGTGAGATTTTTTGGGTAATTTTTGAAATTCAAAACCTAGTTAAGGGCTTTGATCATGTTAATGTCGAGTATACTTATAGATCTTGTAATGCCGTTACCCATTCTTTAGCTAAATTAGCTTTAGAAAGATGTGAAACTGTTGTGTGCATGCGTTCATACCCTTCAGAACTATCGTATCTATTTTCTTCTATGGTTTAAATGCATTTTATCTTCAAAAAAAATTTGGAGTCTACAAAGGAGGAGAAAATGGGAATTACGAATAAGATTTTTTGAGTTTGGAAGGAAAAAAAGTTGATTTTTGAAAATATGATCACGAGTAGGGATGGCAATGGGCACCGCCCGCAGCGGGTTTGCCATTACCAAACCCAAACCCGCACAAAATTTAAATTACCAAATCCACCCGCAACCCGCAGCGGGTTTTAATTTTTTTAAAAAAACCCACCCGCAGCGGGTTTTAACAATTACCAAACCCGCAATGGTATCCGACGGATTTTTTGCGGGTTTCTGTATTTAAAATCACAAATATTTAATATATAAATTTATAATAATAACCTCAAGTTCCATATAACATATTCAATTTTATATTTAAACAATGTAAATGAAAAATTAAAATTTCCACATCAATTCAACACAAATTCTCAAATTTAAGTATAAATTATACAAATCTATTTAAAAAACACAAACTAATATTTAAAAATAATAATTACATTTCATATTATTATTTAAAACAAGATCAAAGAGAATATATTTATTTTATTCACCACCATAAGCACCCATCTAACACAATGCCTAAAATAATAATTAAGATTAATATTTTCAAATACTAGGGAAATGCCTTTAGTTTTCTTTAGGTTATGACTTTAGAATAAGAGATGAGCCATATACACACATACACAACTTTGAGCCTTTTGCTATTTGGTAATTTGATTAATTACATTATTTTCTTTATATATTTTTATATTTAAATTAAATTAAAAATATTTGAAAAAAATTATTGCGGGTTTGGTGGATATCCATGCGGGTATCCATCGGGTATAAGGTTAATACCAAACCCACCCGCATCCATATGCGGGTTTTAATTTATAATACTAAACCCGCCCGCAACGGATAAAATTACCCGCAACGGGCGGGTTTTGGCGGGTGGGTTTGGGCGGGTTTGCGGGTTTGCGGGTACAATTGCCATCCCTAATCACGAGTGCATTGAGAAATTAGGTATACTGAGCTTTTAGAGAGTTTAAATAATCTCTTCTTTAATTATATTATATTATATATATATATATATGTATATAATTAATGTACATTAATTTTGATATAATAAAATAAATAATAATAATTAAAAAAGAAAATATATACTAATAGTGATTTTTGTTAGTGACCACTTGCGACCTTGTTATACGAGCATGATTACGTCAGCTAGTGTGAGTAAATGGATCCAAATTCGGAGCGGATCAGACCCAATAAGCTGTCAAATTATCTTATCCCTCCTCCGTCTTTCTTCTTCTTTTTCTTAGAAGTTCAAGACTGAACTCAATTAAAGAGAGTTAAAAAAAAATGAATAAATAAAATCAAAAGACTCGTTTTTGTATCGAAATATTAATTAATTAATAAGATGAGTGGCTTACAATTTCACCTGAATTTTATTTAAACTAACAAAATAAACATATATATATTTTCAAAATTTATCTTGAAAAAAAGAAAATTCTCCAAACATGACCGCAATTTCAGCCACAGCAGCAGCAAGTGGCTTACTCGCATTTCGGATTCAATGCTCCGATTCTAAACCTAGACGAGGTTTTGGTAATAAAACTGACAAGGTACTTCAATTAACTAAATTAGCACTCGCTCTAATTATTATTATTATTATTATTGTTAATATTATTTAATTGCTTGACTTGAAATGATTAGACCAACAAAGAGGAGAAGAAGGGTGTAATGTCACAACCAAAAAGGTACTTTTTAATTTACCATTTTAACATTTTCAACTTCTTTAATTTTAATTTTTTTTTTTAAAAATGTTTTTGTGAGTCATCCTGTTGCAGGAAATCTTTAAGTAAACAATCTGGCTCTCTTCCTACACGTAAGTAGTTGATTTTTTCTTTTTTTAATTTTGAATTTAAACAAGAAGTGTTTATTTATTTGGTTTAATGCTACCAGGGAATTAAATTAACAAATATTTGAATTTTAATACCCTGATATTATTATTCATTTTATCAAGAATATCTCTTGCAAACCTCTGTTGGCTTTGGTGGATTAACTTGCTGTTATAATTTTCCTTGCAGAGGCGCCTTTTTTAAGCTCTGGGTATAATTCAAAATCTAATAACAGTTCCTCGGACATCAACTTTGAGGAACGACTGGCAGCAGTTAGAAGGTGAGACTAATTTCACTCTTTATGTGTATGCTTGTTGAAAGCTTGGCCGTCAAAATATCAGTTTCAGTTTATGTATGATTAATGCAGGGAGCACCGCATAAAATTTTTATTATCTTTTTTATTTTATTTATTAATTTATGGTCAAAATAATGCTTGGAAAAATTCTCTGTTAGTGTTTCCACACTCCCCATTTTAATGATGTGCTAATTACTTCAGCTTCATTGCATTATGATGAAATTATCTAGTGAGAAAGAGGATTACATGTCATCTCGAGTTATTATCAACTTGGATTGGATATTAGAGGCTGATAGCTGAAAGCTGGGATCTTTGGAGATGAGTTGGTTGAACACAATTTCCTATGGAAATATTTCTTTCTCAACATTTTTATTCAATACATGTGTATATTCACATATTTTTCATTTGGAAACCTAGCCGAAGGAAATGCTTATGAAAAATTAAAATGGAATAGACGATCTATTGGTTCGCCATTATTCTTAGGAGGTTTTCTACGCATGCAACTTATTCAACAGAAAATTACCTACTTTACAAGGTTGTCAACAGTCAAGATTTGACGATACACTATTGTCCAATCCCAATAGGTTTACTTTTTCTTTTGTTGTAACCACATCAGATTGGACGAGTCTTACTTAAATCTCTTTTTAGTTGAGGGCTATCTACCTTTGCACTATGCAGGTCAGCACTTGAGCAGAAAAAGGCAGAGGAGATCAAAGAATTTGGACCAATTGACTATGATGCACCAATTGAGACAGAGAAGAAAACAATTGGATTGGGTACCAAGGTAAAATTATTGCACTGGTTTGTGGTTTTCTCTGTTGAAGAAAAATAACAGAAATCGTGCATGTAGAATGATTTTCGACAAATGCACTCACAAAGACAGATTTCTTTGGCTTTATGAACATTTCTAATTCAAATCTTGATGTGTGATAGATTGGAGTAGGAGTGGCTGTTGTGATCTTTGGTTTGGTTTTTGCTCTTGGAGACTTTCTTCCCTCAGGAAGGTGTGGTATAGTAAATTAGAGGTTTCTTCCTCCAGTCCTTATTTGTAAGATCTATTTATCAGTTTTCAATTTAATTTTTTTTCCTGCTTTTTCTGGTAGAACTGCTTGCTTTAATGATTTATTGCGTTAAATAATAAGCCAAAGAAAATGTAAATGTTAACATAACTATCTCTCTTTCTCTCTAGCTCTTAAATGGCAAGATAGAAACCTCTTACACTAAGTGGCGTGTGATAACAGTCAGACCTTTTCTTCATGGTTGCATTGCCTACCCCTCCATTAAAAACTTAATTTTCCAACAGGAAGAGGATTCTCTTGAGCATGACGCTTACAGGATCCCTGCTAAAATTTAATATCTTGTTAATTAACATTCTTGGACTTCTAGCAGATAGACGATGTTCTTTACAGCTCGCAGAATCATCTTTTGACATTTTATAAGCATATCCTGAATGAGAATGTTGATTTATTATCAACCAATTTACTACAACACAATTGTTGTTTTAAGCCATTGTATACTGGAATATTTCTCGTGTCACTGCATTTTGATGTGGATCATCCTCAGGACTTCTAAATTGGGTAATTTCAGTCATTAATGAGGGGTTCAAAAGGTCTCCTGAAGGCTTGCATTTTTCTTTTCTCTATTGACGCATAAGAAAGCATATATTTGATGTCAAACTTAGTAACTATTTCTTAATACAGATATTTCATTATTAGTTTTGGAAACTATGCTATCTTTGAAACAAATCAATAACAATGTTTGCTATTAAAATATAATTAAGGAAGATTTATAACAAGTGAAATCATTTTATTTATTTGAACTTATTTTAGTAGAAAGGCAAATTAAATTTTTTTATTGAACCTGAAAGTTCTTTGAGGGCCTGAGATCGTGCACTCACTTGTTTGGAAAATTTTTTGTGTGAATCTTTTAGAATCTTATAACATCTAACCATGTTTCCATAAGTGTTTGACAATTGAAGTTATTGCCTTTTTTTTTTTTTTTAATGTTGTTTGTTTCATTTTTATTGGTTTCCCTTCTCTTATATGTTCTTTTAACTCCAGTGTTAGCCCAACAGAGGAAGCTGGGGTGGTAAATAAAGAACTATCAGAAGAAGAGAAAAATGTTCTTCAGGTAATATTCAATGAAATGCTATATGGTCTTTTACCCCTTTTCGAAGTTTGGCATAACAGTACTGTTGTAATATCAAATAAGTTACGTCGTTTAGGTTGAAAAGTATAAACTGTTATCTTAATACATTTTGCCACTTTATAAATGTGCTGGACTTCATTTGCCATGAAATTTTCCCAGCCTTAATAACAAATGCAGAATGCTTACCTTTTCTCATGTTAAGCTAACATTTAGAAAGTTTTTGGTGCAAGGTAGAATTGTTTATCTTCCTAGCTGTACCAAACTTCCTTTGGAGTAGGCATATGCAGTCTTATATGCAATTTTTGTTAATCTGCAGCGTACTGAGTTAATTTCTGTTGTAATATGGAATTAGTTATCTAATCTAAGTTAAACAGTGCACACATGTGTTTTGAATGCATTTTCTTTCTTGATAAAAGTGTCGGACCTCATTTCCAAAAAAAATTTCAAGCCTAAAAACAAAAGCAAAATACTCTCTTTTGTTATTAAACCTTTTCCCTTCTTCTTGTATTTGAACAACGGGTAGTATATCTTTTGTTGGAAGGTAGAAATCTTTCAATTCCTACTTGTTACAACTTCCTTTGGGAAGCAGCACGCAATCTCCAAGTTTCTCTTCCATTAGGGCTAATGCAACCTGTAATACAAGTTATTGTGTTAAGAAAGCTTTTTCTCTACACATATTCCTCTTAAGTAACTGTTTAAGTCACTTAAATAAGTAAAATTTTAGTGTTCGTTGTACATGCCTATGGTGCGTGTAATGCTGAGTATGATAATGTGGACATCTTCTTTCAGTTTTATACTGGAACATTGCCTCTGAGATGATTTATTCTTTTTCTTTCTTGTTTCTTTTATATCCTTTGTGATTTAAGTGTTGTTGCTAATGATTAATTTATTTTGTTTTTCCTTTATTTTCTAGTCATGGAAAGATTTTAACATCTCACCTTGTAATTTTTTTGCAGACTAGGCTGAAAAAATATGAAGAGACACTAAGTATCTCTCCAAAAGATTCAACTGCTCTTGAAGTGAGTTGTTGATTGTTACACATGATATTATTGTTCCATTAAACTTTTTGGTCAAATGACTTTTCATCAACAACCAAATCCCCAAATACAACCACATATGTAACAACAAATGCAAATACATCTTATTATATTTATTTAGGGGAAATTTTATATATCCCTAATTATTGGGGATTAGACGTATGAATAGGTCTCAAAAAACCTCTCACTTCCTAATGGAAATTTCATTCTCATAAACTATCGCTTACCTAAATGTTATGTTACCATTTGAACGAAAATCTGAAGCTTGTATGCAATGACCCAACTGTAATATTCTACCTCTAACAATTGCTAAGAATTCTTGTCATAACATGAATGTTATATAGGCCTGTACATTTATTGATTTTTTCTTGAATTTACGTGATTTATCATTCGTTTTGACCAGAAATGTCAGCTTATTATACAAGTTGCGAAATTTTAATATTAAAGCTATATTAGAGGTTTGTTTATGTATTTCTGTTATCTGTGAATTTATGATTCCTTTTATCTTGTTTTATGTATTTCTATTGTTTTCTGGTCTGCCTTATGGATAATTCCTTGCATGTATACTTTCGTAAATATGTAATTGCATGAATTCATGAAATGGATCTTTACTTTTGCCATCTATTTTCCTGTGCCAGCCATTTGAAATTCATTCAAGAGGTCTTGCAGGGAGCTGCAGTAACCTTGGCAGAATTAGGAGATTATACTCGAGCTGTCTCTCTCCTTCAGGACTTGGCAAAGGTTTGTTCTTTTCTGTTCTGGATATGGATTTCAAGTACCCTATGCTGCTCAAGTCCTGCTGTTCACTGAATTAGCTTTATAGTTCTATTAAAATTTATCATTTACATTCTGTAGGAGAAACCAAGTGACCCTGATGTTTTCCGTTTGCTCGGGGAAGTTAAATATGAACTTAAGGATTATGAGGGGAGTGCTGCTGCATATAGGGTTTCTACAATGGTAATGTTATCTCTAATATATGGGGAACTTTCCATGCTATATATTGCCTTTTTAGATTTTTGCTCATGCTGGAGTTACATGAGTACTGTTTGGGCACATCCTTCAAGCTCTCTTATTTTGATCTTGTCCTTTTGAAATGTTAGTTAATCTGAAAACTAATGCTAGTTAATGCATTGGAACTGGATATTAATTTTTACTATCAATTATATTTATATATGTGCATGTTTATCTTATGTTAACGTTTACAATTTGGAAATGATTATATCATCGGATGAAATTTATGCTCATGAAAATTAGTATTTTGATTTAATGTTTTCCATTAGGAAAACCCGTCTTGTAGCAAATTTCGAAGCAGTTATCAGAAAATGTGGACAGTGAAAACACATTCAGTAGAAGTGTTTGTGACAATTGTTTTTTTTTTTAAGTAATATCCAAAATTATCATATTTGGTTTTATGTTTAATTTTTTCTGGTGATTGTAAATTTCAAATTAGAAACCAATGGTAAAAGAAAAATGAAGCATTATTTTGTATTCATTTAGGATTCTTTTGTTGAAGTCTTTTTGTTGTTTTACACTTTTCTTCACAAAAAGTGGAAAACAGTGGGTTCACACTTTTCATTTGTTCCATGACTTTTTCATAAAATGCTACCAAGCAAGTTTTTATTATTTTTATTTTAGATAATATAAAATTGTCTTAGTATCAAACCTTTCAAAGCCATGGTGGGTAAAACTGTATTTTTATCATTTATCCTTTATCCATGTCTCTTGTAATTTTGTGGGTATCAATAGTTCAAGTAGGAAGATCTCTTGGAGTGGTACCAAAGGTTTAGGGTAAAAATTGCATGCACACGCAAACACAGACGAAGCTAGTGAGTAATGTCACTTAGACTTATGGAGCATAACTGCATTTGTAACACAATTTTGTAATGCTCTATAAATGTAGTTGAAATTATGGATAAACTAGACATAGACTTATTGAGCATAGCCCCACACGTGAAACAATTTTGTAATGCCTTGTATATGTATTTGAAACTGTGGATTAACTAGATCGTGTCAAGCTACCACAACATCTGAACCTTGTCCATTAGATCATTCTTTGAGTGCCCATTATATTTACTTTCTGCTTCCCACTCACACTTGTGCTATCCATGAATTTCTTATCTTTTCCTTCTAGGTGTCCAAGGACATCAATTTTGAGGTTCTACGAGGCCTTACAAATGCATTGCTTGCTACCAAGAAACCAGATGAGGTATTGTTTCATGTCAGTGGTTTGTTACATCGGTTCATAGAACTTGCATCACAAAGAGTATTTCATGGAAAATTCCTTGAAGAAAGGCTAGTTTTTGATGCCAACTGAGAAAGAGCAACATTTAAATGAAGAAACTTAAATCATAACAAAAAATTAAAATATAGCAATATTTTTTCAGAGTAGCTTTCATTTCATGAACTCAAGCTTGTTCTAGTGAGGGAGTATGCGTGTCTTTATATAGGCAAAGAAACTAAGGTAGCATTTTTTATTTTTCTTTTATCTGAAACTCAACATATTTGAATTGGTTTGAAATCTAAATATACCTGAATGTATGAATTTGAATGACGTGCTTTTTCTTTCCCATAATATTTGAATGTAAGTTCTTAAGTTGGTTGTTTTTTCAACTAGTAAACATATGAAACCAATGAGTTTACATTTGTACCTTTATTGGTTATAGTTATACAAATAATAAAATATCTTGAAACCACATAAATAAGATTCTTTAGATGAAGATCATAGGTTACTATTCTAATTCTTTTATAAAAGTGAAATTTACTAATAGAAATGAGGAAAATGATGTTACTGCAAGTATATTGTTTTTTAATAATACAGTAAAATTATATGGCTATGATATATGGATAGAAATGTCTTTAGTGAACCAAAAGTGGTTGGTTTTATATGGATAATAAATGCAAAATTAGGAATTCATATTTTTTGATATATGATTTTAGAAAGTTATTCAATGTTTTAATATTAAACAAAATGCTAATAGAATTAGTGTAATATCCCACATCGCTAGCGAGTGAGTTCCTGGACTAGTTTATAAGTCATAGGCTCGCTTAACCAAGTAGACGTGTTTTGGGTTGCAAAGCCAATAACAAAACCGTGACGGCTTGTATGCCCAAAGCGGACGATATCTACTTGGTTGTTGGGCTTGGACTGTTACAATTGGTATCCGAGTCGACTCACGACTCGATGTGTGGATGGATATGTTATGATGGGATTTAGTTCCAATTTGTTTCCAATGACCTTCATGAGGATGCAAGGTCCTCAAGGGGAAGTATGTAATATCCTACATAGCTGGTGAGTGAGTTCCTGGACTGCTTTATAATTCATGGGCTCTCCTAATTGAGTAGACGTGTTTTGGTTTGCAAAGCCTAATAACAAAATCATGACGGGCTTTGTGCACAAAGTGGATAATATCTACTTGTTGTTGGGCCTAGGCTATTACAATTAGCGTTTTATATGCAGATGAAAATGTTGGAAAGTTTCCATGAAGTTAGAGAAACAAACAAGCTAAGATGTCTTAGTGATTTAAATTGAGTCACGTGCATACTTTAAGACAAACAAGTTCTTAACTTTAGTAGAGCACAGACCACGGCTGCTTGGACTTTGGTTATCTATCTGGAGTTAGTTTAGAACTTAAAATACACTAACACAAACCATAATTAGAATTTCCTTGTTAACCAATATTAAAAGTAAAACTTATCTTTCATTTGGAACAAGCTTGAGAGTGAGAAGTAAAAACTACTAAGAGGATGTTGTGAGAGTATATATGAGTGATAATTCTGGTATCAATGAACACTTGTACTCTGTACTTTGTACTTTCTTTATCAGGACCTGTTGCATTGTACATTTTACAGACATTATTACACTGTTTATACAATTTTAGATCAATACACTTAAATGGTTGAGATTAAATCTGACGTGTAATTAATTCATAATTATTGCACTTGTGAAATGCATTCTCAACCATCTAAAGTGCATTAATTTAATGATTTAAAACTCTTTTTCTTTCTTTTTTTATTTGTTATTTATTTTTTACTTATACTAGCATACATATTTTCATCTAGGAGTGTTACGGCGACTGACTCTCTTTAGTCGTTTGACACCTGTCAATTATCTTTTTTATTCACACAAAAAAAAATAATAATAATTTGTCCCTTTACTCTTCAATGCTCAACATGGCTAATTGTTATCCACTATTTGAGAATTTTGTACAAACATGTCACAGCTTTATTCAATTTATGTGAAGCTTCTTGTATAATGAACACACTTCATCTATTTCTCAATTTTAAGAGCACCAATGTGGGAGTGTCAGAGTATTTATAGTTTGAAATTTTCAGTTTAAAAATATCATCTCAGCAGCCAAAAGGAAGTGCTCTAGAGAAGCTATTAGTCTTTAAATTCATTTTACTTTTTCTTTATTAAATAGCCATTATACATTATCACCTAAATATAATAGGGTTTCTTTTTTATTATTTTTTAAAATTGAAAATGTCATTATCATTGTATTTAGTAAAAATTTTTGTACTTCTTTTCTAATTATATAATAAAATTTACTAAGTAATTCGGTCTTTTTCCATTAAGAAGGTAATTCATTGAAATTAATCATTAAGTTTGGATGAAAATTGATTGCTTCCATATCTGATGCTAAATTATTAACATTTGTCATATGCATTTTCCTTTTGTGAATTTAGAGATTGATTTAAATTTATATTTGGATATTGCAGTATTTGAAGGGCAAAAGGTCAATTAAATAAAGCTGTGAATTTCTTGTTAGCTGCTGAAATGTTTAAAAAACTTCAAACTAAAAATACTTTGCAACTCTCGCGTGGGTGTTCTTAAAACTGAGAAGTAGATGAAAGCTAGTGTATTCGATGTTCAAGAAGCTTCATATCACTTAAACAAAGTTGTCGCATGATTGTAATTATATTCTTAAATAGTGGATAATAAGTAGTGAAGTTGAGTATTGAAGTGGAAAAAGACAAAACTGCTTTTTGTTGTTTAAATAAGATAATGGATAGGTGTCAAATGGACAAAATGGAAAGAAGAGAGTGAATCAGTTGCCACTCACCCCGCACTGCTCCTCTTTCATCTATTTGTTGAAATTTAAATTTGTTCCACCAGGTTAAGTAAAAATTTATGTTAAAATATCTTTTCTCTTTATACTGTGTGTTTATGTTTTAGGTTTAGTAGCTCCTCTATCTTTACACAATTTTAATCTTTTTACACGATTTTAATCTTAAAGCAATAGCATGTTACTCTGGACCATTAGTTAAGTTTCTTTTTTATTAATCAAGAAGGAAAAAGTAAAAATTCATCTGTTTGTATTCTGAATTCTGTTTCCTTATTGTGTGAAGAATATCATGAAGTTTGAAAGTTCAAAATTTTGAAATTTCTTTCCTAAATTGTCCACAGTAAGACAATATTACTTCAACATGACATTTATTATTAGCTCTTTTTTGAGTGTCTATGATGTTTGTACAACGATGAGTTTGTTTAAAGAATAAGAAAACATCTAATAGAAGGAGCGAGGAAGGAGAAGAATAATTTATTCATAATTTTGTGTTCGTTATTTGTCAAAAGTTATAAATTCTATGTTATTTTGGATTTTGACCACCAGAATTCTGGTCTGATGCTGAAATTTTGTGTTAAAAATTGTCTGAAAAAGAAGGGTTGCTGAACCTGCCAAATACACACATATGTATCCCACATTCAGTAATCTTTAGCACCATTTGGAACTGCAGTTCACCAGCTGTAAGGTGTTTGTTAAACTCTTGCGACTGTGATTTGAAAGTTAAGGTGATTTTACTCTACAATGGTTTGATGAAAATCTATATGACCCTTACTATTTTGTCAAAATTATTAACTTCAAAAGTCTTGTTCATCATTATTAACTTTTATTTTATAGCTAGAGTTGCGATTTCTTAACAGTTGTAGCTTTTAAGACAAGACACCACAATACCATACGGAGCCTTTGTTTAAAACTTAGAATAAATAAAGCTTGAGCACGTTTTAGGTTCATTTATGCAAACCTGAAGGAAATTTTTAATGATTGTAGTTTCTGACTGCATCATTTTTCTATTAATATATTCTCAATGTCCTACTTCACAGAAGTCAATAGTTAGAGTTGAGGCAAATGATTCTTCCCATGAATATTGAGTTTTGCAGCATTTTTGGATTTATTGACTTATTTGTTTTCTTTTTCTCTTTCCTTTTTATGCAGGCTGTTCAATTCCTTCTTGCTTCCCGTGAACGACTGAGTACGGGAAAATCAGATGATCTTAGTGTTAAGGATGGCAGAAGTGGTGATAAAAAGGAAACAGAGCCACAGAAAGTGGACCCCATTCAAGTGAGTTGGTTTCTCATCTAACCCTCAGTATTATGTCAACTTAAAAGAAATGGTACACCTGTCTCATGGTCTGGCTTGATTTGCTTAGTTTTGGTTGGTTGCTTCTGAAACTAGAAGGAACATGTAAATGGTCTAAGGATCAAGTAAACAGTAACCATACACCTAGTCATAAAAGAAAAGAGTCCTGAGAACTGAAAAACTTGATGAACGGCCAAATTGGTTGGTTATATTAAAGAAAAGTTATCACACCTGTTATTTTTTGTTGAGATAGAAGTTTTCTGGTTTGTTGCTTCTTGTCACATGTTATCTAATTTTGCATGGCCAAATGTCCTCCGAGATGTCTTTTACAGGTTGAACTACTTCTTGGGAAAGCCTACTCAGATGGAGGTCAAGTTAGTGATGCTGTAGCTGTATATGATCGGCTCATCTCTAGTTATCCCAATGACTTTCGTGGTTATTTAGCAAAGGTTCTTTCTAATTTTCCCTTGATGACCATGTTTAGATAATTTTTCAACTGAGGACCTGATGAAAACTTATCAACTCAGTCCAGATTTGCTTAAATTGTCATAATGCCTGTGATAGCAAGTGTATTAAAGTTTTAAATTTAATGATTTTTTTTTAAATTTACAAAAGGTAATGGGGCGGGCGAAGCCCAAATCAATCTATACCTACCTCCCCTAGGATTAGAACTTGGGTGGCCAGTGTAATAAATCTACTTGAAAACCACTCGGTCAAGTCCTTTAAGAAACATACAAAAGCTAATCTACAACTCGTAAATCAACATCCTGATTCCTGAACTAAAAATTAGTTAATGGTGGTCACTTGATCTTTAATATCATCCAAATGTTGCGTATAATGAAAATGTCACGACTCTTGAGAAATCACTAACTAAAGACCTTAAATTGATCTACTTGGAATTACAATTATTTGTTTGTGATATGTATCAATGGTAAATCGGATATCAATATCAATTTGGCACATGGATTTATGTAGCAAAGTAGCATACATCTGTAAAGTTGGGAAGTCAAGTTATGGGTAGACAAAGTTGTAATTTTATTAGCGTACACTTGTCTGTATATTGTTTGTTTACCGCATGTTGTCTTGCCGACAGATTTTATTGACATTTAGATATTTTGTATTTGGGTGCTTTTGCAGGGAATTATTTTGAAGGAAAATGGAAAAGTTGGAGATGCAGAGAGGATGTTTATACAAGTAAGTATATAATGTTTTGTTGCGCAAGGATAAACACATAATGAATGCTGTTTGATAAACAAAATGGCTGATGATCTATCCAATGAGTAAGATAATCTCTGATTCATTCAGGAAAAAGCGCCACAAAAATTATAATGTTAATTTTAATGTGGAGGGAGAATCTCCATGGTGTTAGATAGTGGCTATACTCAATAAACTCTAAACAGTGTCTATAAACAAAGTGTTACACAAACATAAATGAAAAAAGTGTTAACAAACATTTCTTGCATGAAGGATGACATTGTGCTGATAGCTCCTAATAGGCAGTCACGTTAAATTCTGTGTTAAAAATACAAGCATAATTTAGTAACCGAAACACTAAAAGTCACAACTTGACGCTCTATTACAAAATCTTTGTTTTGATTATTCTTATCTTTACTTGGTTCCTAGCCAGCAAGGCTAATTTCCTAGTCTGTCTTGTGCATGGTTTTTGTAATTACTTAAGTTAGGGGAAGCATAATTGGCTGTTGTTTGAATATTTTATGATTCGAGTCTTGATATTTGGATTGTTACTGCTCAGTCTTTTTTCTGAAAAAAGTATCTGCAACTTATTATGTTATTTGCAGGCACGGTTTTTTGCACCAGAGAAAGTAAAGGCGCTTGTAGATCAATATTCAAAAAGGTGAACACTTTCCAAATATTTGCTGTTGTAAAGCTTCTAATCATTCCTTGTTTCCAAGGCCTACCTTGATTTGAAATTACTGTAAGAGCAATAGGCAGTGGCAGGTAACTAATTCCGAGCTACCCTCTCTTGTATTGATTACCCTCGGAAAATGATAGGTCAAAATGTAGAAAATGCATTATGAAGCAGGAATTACTACCATACTTGTTGAAAGCCCAATTACCAGAATTTGATGTTCATCTCTATCCATTTGTAATGAAAAAGAGCACAAAACAATTTCGATTAAAATAGTGATACAGAAAAGATGAGGTTAATTCCAATCGTTAGAAAAGATGTCAATTGGCTCAAATTCAAGAACAGACAAGCAGTTGCTAAACATGCACAGAATCTTTGGATATTGCTTGGAAGCAGATCTAAATGAGCAAAAATCCAAATTATATATCTGGCAGCTAGTTTAAGAGATCTCTTCAAAAAATCAACTGCTGATGAAGTGAGTCATATTTTACTAAGTTAATCAAGATACTCGTGTGGAGAGCCGCAAGACAAACCCTGTGGAAGAAGGTGCTACAGAATCCCATGTCAGAATTGGGGAACAGCAGCTGAAAGCATTTCATATGCTCTCCCGGTATGCAAAACTGAGCCTGTAAGAACAATGTTTGCGGATGATATCAAATGGCTTGCAAAACAAGACACGTTACGTATGCTGCAAGATTTATCCAAAAAAGTGGAGTAAAAAGAGGAAAGGAGCGGATAATCACCGTATATGCTGGGGTATTTGGCATTCAAGCGATCGTTCTCTCTTTGAAAACAAGAAAGAAGATCCCAAGATCATGGTAGCTAAGCAGAGGCTGTAATGGAGTCGTCATACAAGAGAGTTAAGATGTCAGGAGGGTGCCTCCATCCATGGCTACTTTTTAAGTTAATGTAGATGCAGCCACAGAGATGAGCAGGTAGCGAGGACAAGCTATAGCTGCTGCAATCAAGAGTTCAAGATTCAGTGGGGATGTGTAACTTTAAATTATAATACGGCCCGCCGTTACATATTTTACCAAGTCAATTTTTTGGAAAATCAAATTTTCTTCACTGAATATTCGAGTCTTGATCATAATAATTCTATTTTATTTTTCACAAAAGTTTGCCACTTTTTTTTTTTAAGTCTCTAATATTTACTATATGTTGGGCCAATTGTTAAGGTATAAAACAAAGATATGTCCGAAAATTGAATTAATGCATGGAATACTTTTACATTTTGTTTGGATACTTGAAATGATGCAAACTTCATAAACAGTTGAGTGAATATCTAATAAAAAAGCAAAGACATGAAAGTTAAATGACAATTAATTGCGTTAATATTACATAAGATTCCTGCAAACCTTCGCTATGTTTTTGAAATAGCATATAACCTTATTGATTTCTCACTTGATCTCTAACATATTTAAGTGCTTAAAACAAAATAGATATATATTAAATTTTTGTGGAAGCTCACGTATGTAAAAAAAATTAATATTGTAAAAAATTAAATTAGCAAGTATTTTTACAAAAATTAATATTTTAACTTCTCAGCAGAGTGTAATGTTAAATTAGTAATTTAATTTTTTTTCTTTTTAATGATGTCTAAAAAAAATATTATTGTAATAGGATAATATTATAAAAATAAGTTAAAATGAACAAAAGTAATGGTAAAGGTGTCAGTAATTTAATGGTAAGAATACTTTAACATATTTTTAAAAATATAGGGACTAAACATATACTAACCTCAAAATATAGAAACTAAATGAACTTTTACCCTAACTTAAAAATATTTATGTAAGGCTTCCTACACTTCAATAATAAGTGAAACCTTTATTAGAAATGCACTCTTAAATAACTGAATCACTTTAATTCCTTCCACTTTAAAAGTTTAAACTAGTGGCAAACAATACATTACCCAGTCACCACAACACTTACCTTAAAGTAGTAAATAACAGCCTCAATCACATAGCATTTGTAAAAACCAACATTTATCATCATCAATGAACAAAGCAATGCAGATGTGCAGCCTTAGCTTAAAATAGTACAAAGCAGCCCTAATCACACAGCATTTGCAGAAACCAACCTTCATACCCATCAATGAATAAAGCAATGTAGATGTGAAGCTTCTCTCTCTCTCTCTTTTAAGATCTGCAGTGGAGCATATAATTTTTTTTAAAAAAATTATTAATTAAACACACAAGTACACTATATAATATTGGAACTCAATACCTAAATTTTGGTAAGGCTGTCGACTAACTAGTAGGATTAAAGTCTTGATCTCTTAGTCAGTGTAATATAGTGGTCTTAAAATGGATTTTTTTCGTACGAACGCTGGTGACAGCCCAGCAATGTTATATTCTTGAAATCTGATCGCAAGTAGTGGCTATACTCAATAAAAAGTGTCGATTAAAAAATGTGTTACGCAAACATATATGTCATGAAGTATGACATAGAGCTTATAGCTCATTCTAGTAGTAATAGGCAGTCACATTTAATTTCTTGGTGCATGTTATAAAGTCTATAGCCTAATTTAGTAATCAAGACGTAACAAAATCTTTGCTATATGGAGGCACGGATTTAGTATCGATATTCAAAAAGTTGAACACTTTCCAAATATTCTTCTATGGTAAAGCCTCTAATTATGCCTTCTTTAACCGCTAGATTTCAAGGGCCTGCCTAAATTTGAAATTACAGAAAGGGCAATAGCGTGTAAATAATTCCAAGCTACCCTCTCTTGCCTTGGACCCATACCCTCTGGAAAAAGTGTAAATCAAAATGTAGAAAATTCATTTTGAAACAAGAATTGCGAGACTTGTTGAAAGATCAATTACCAGAATTTGTCTGCATTTGCAATGGGTAAAAGGTACAAACAATTGCGATTGAAATTGTTTTTTTTTTTTTTTGTGTGGATAAAGATTGAAATTGTTAGTCATACAGAAAAGATGAGGTCAATTCCTATCCTTAGATAACATGTCATTTGGAAAAACATGCCATTTGGCTTGAATGCAAGAACAGACCAAAGTTGCTAAACATGTACCGAATTTTGGGTTAGTACTTAGAAGCAGATAAATGAGGAAAAATCCAAAATTAAATTGTATCTGTAAAAAGATGTTTTGGCTTTATCACTTTCAGTGCTTTGGTTGTACAAAAGCATTTTAGAGTTACACAGCATAATGCCTCTTAAATTGCAAATTAATTCTTGGTGGAGTGGTGGACATAAATATCTCATTCTTCAGGCTCTGAGTTTGGTCCTCGCATATCGCATTGTGAAGATTAACTTTCTTTCAATATGGTTTTAGCTTGCCCGATTTCCATACTTGGTGGGATTTGATTCCTATCTTATTAATATAAGGGATTAAGGGTGCTTTTGGCACACCATATTCTATTATTATATATTACATTAATACTGTATTATAATAATGCTGTATATTATTTACTGTTATGTTGTATTATATTAATTTTTAATTTTATTATGTTTGGTGTTATACTGTATTATATTAATTCTTTTATAATTAATTTAAATTATATATTTAGAAAATAATATTTATTAGTACCTAGAAAAATATTAAATTTTAGAAATTTAATAATTTTTAGTACAAATGTACCAAAAAAAATCATAATTCTTCATAAAGATATAGCCTTAATTTTTTGAAAGCATAACATTTATTTTTAGTATGTTCTAAATCGAGCAAATAATTTAACCAAATAATCTCTAAATAATATAAACATAAATAAATAATTAAAACCTACAAGATTATTTCAAATGTCATCTTAGAATGATAGAATAAAAGTTCATACATACCACAAGATAATCACGAAATAATAAAGTTATACAATGGTTGTGACATATTCACTAAATAATCCAAGTAAAAGTTCTGCAGTATATGTAATAATATTTTATGTCATTATTTATATATTATTAGTTTTAAATTAATATTATTCAAATTTATTCATATTTCAATATTTATTATTAGTTATATTAAATTATTTAAAACAATTATTATTTTTTTATTTTTTACATATTAATTATTGTAATATAATTAAATAGTGAGATATTATATTATATTTTTATATATTATTAGTTATATTAACTTATTAAATATTACTCAATTTTATATATTAATTATTATAATATAATTAAATAATATATTATTTAGTTATATTTTTAATATAATAAAAAGTAAAATATAATATAATAGTATTGAATAATAAATTATAAAAGTATTAATTTATACTAATAGTTGTAATGTAAAAATAAAAATAAAATAATATTATATTAAATTAAAAAGTTATTAAAAGAAAAATCTAATGCAGTGACTGCCTCATTAGCTAAACCTAATTGAAGCGCAGCAACTGACTGCATTAATGCACCCTAATGTAGCCACTTGCTATACCAAACATAGGGTTCCATTACTAATGCAATGCAATCCCATGTAATAAGGGGTGCCAAACACCCCCTACGTTTTTTAGAAGATGTTCTTAATAATTTAATTAAATAATCTCTAAATAATAGAACAACATAAATAAATAGTTAAAACGTACAAGATTAGCTCAAATATCATGTTAGGATGATAGAATAAAAGTTTATACATACCACAAGATAATAACAAAATAATAAAGTAATACAATTGTTATAATATATTCACTAACAATATGAATTGTGCTAAATAATTCAAGTAATAGTTTTGTAGTATATGTAATAATATTTTATATCATTATTTATATATTATTAATTTTAAATTAATATTATTCAAATTTATTCATATGATATTAGTTATATTAAATTGTTGAATAATAATCAATTTTTATATATCAATTACTGTAATATAATTAAACAATCTAATATTATGTTATAGTTTTATATATTATGTTAAATTTTAATAAATTTTATATATTAATTATTATAGCATAATTAAATAATACATTATTTAGTTGTATTTTTAATATAATAAAAATTAAAATATAATATAATAGTATTTGAATAACAAATTATAAATTTATATTAATATTTATAATGTAAAAAATAAAAATAAAAATAAAAATTATATATTAAATTAAATTAAAAAATTATTAAAAAATAACTAATGCAGCAACTGCCACATTAAGTAAACCTGACTAGAGTGCAACAAGTGCCAACATTAGGGTGCATTAGAGTAGTGCATCCTAATGCAACCACTTGCTATGCCAAATATGGGGTAGCATCGCAAATGCTATGCAATCCCATGTAATGAGGGATGCCAAACACCCCCTAAGTGTTTTAGAGGATGTTTGTGGTCTCCCCACGTATCAATTAACTGAAAAATTCTATAATACCTCTGATGTATTACAATCAATTGATGCATACATGACATGTGTAGTTGAATTTAATATAACCATCACTTGCATGATGATTTTTTAAAATAAATGGACACATGTCATATCATCATTTACTTGTTTGTATGACTGACATGATACCTCTAATGTATTCTAGAATTTTTTCAATTAACTATTTAAATTTATTAACTTTGTAATTCCTTTATTTGTTGAAAACTAAAAAGGATCAAATTGCACAAAATTAAAACTATTTAAGCAACAGAAGAATTTTACTAAACTAAAGGACTTTATTGATATTTTACAAAAGAGACACTGCAGCCCTCAGGCCACACTCTTCTTTCTCTCTTCTAATTCTTCACTCTTCACTTGATGCATAACCAAATGATATAAGGGAGTATCTGTAGTACTTGAGAATAAATATAAGTTATTCAAATAAAAAATTACAAAAAATTAATTACCATTTATTTTCATCTACCACATCTACCACTAATAATTTTACCTACCACATCTACCACCAATAATTCAAACATAACCCCAACCATACCTGCTTATGGAACCTTCCATGAGTTGGACTTATTAGGTTGGGGCTTACTAATGACATGTGGTGTTGGGTTATTTCAACATTCCCCCTTAACACCAACTTTCATCCTTCAAACCATATTGAGCTGATGGCGGAACTCTTCAAACTTTTTGGTCTAAGACTTTTTGTAAATAAATCTGTAACTTGATCATTTGTCTTGATAAACTACATTTCAATTTCATCTTGTAAGACTTTTTCCCTAATAAAGTGATAAGGCACCTTCCCATGCTTAGTTCTTGCATGAAAAACTAGATTTTCCGCTAAGTTGATTGCCTATTGGTTATCGCACTACAATAGTACTGCATAATCTACCGAGTGGTGTAGATTCTTATTAACTGCATCAATCAAATACTTTCTTGAGCTGCCGTCGCTGCTGTTCAATACTCCACTTCTGTGGTTAATAATGATATAGTTGGTTGTCTCTTACTGCATTAAGAAACTATTCCAGACCCAATTCTAAAAACATACTCAGTAGTTGATCTTCTTATATCATGATCTCTAGCGAAGTCAGCATCACAATAGCAAGTCAGCTTGTAACTTTCACCTTTCTTGTACAATAGACTGTAGTTCGATTGTACTTTTCACATATCTTAGTATTCATTAAACCACTTCCGAGTGAGGATTCTTCGAATTTTGTTGTATCGACTCGTTACGCCCACTGCATTTGAAATGTTTGGTCGAGTTAATGTTAGATAGATTAAACTACCTACTAGTTGTCAATACATCGTTCCATCTTGTGAATCTTTGCCTTCATGTGTGCATAATTGTGCATTGACTTCCATTGGAGTTGAGATTAGCTTGCATTCTAACATTTGAAACTTCTTCAATAAGTCTTTGTCTTATTTCTGTTGGTAAAGAAATATCCCCTCTTTTGTTCAATCAACATCTAGACCAAGGAAGTGAACAAACTGATAATTTCTCTCCTGTTCGCTGAATCTCTTTCATCGTCGCTAGTAAGAATCAAATCATCCATATAAACCAATATAGTTGCTAACTTTCCTTCATTGCCTTTGACAAATAAGTTAGAATCTATATGTGCTATTGAATACTCTGGATGAACTTTATTCTCAAATCCTTTTAGTTGGTTCATATAGATCTCTCGATTCAATTCTCTATGTAGGAAGGTATTTTTTACATTCCTTTACCACAATTTCCATTCCTTACTGGCTGCGAGTGCAAGTATGACTTTTATTATTGTGAGCTTTGCCATCAAACTAAATGTTTCATCATAATCTAGCTCGTGTTGTTGTAGGAATACTCGGGCTACTAATCGAACCTTGTACCTTTCAATTGAACCATCTAGGTGCTTCTTAATCTTGTACACCTATTTTTGAGATATTGGTTTTCTATCTTTTGTTTTTGGAATTAGATCCTAAGTCTGATTCTGCTTTAGTCAGGCAATTTCTTCTTCCACTGCCTTCATCGGATGAGAATTCACTAATCTTCAATGTAAAATGGGCTTTCCTACATGGTTGTTTATTTGTTTGTATGATACTAAGAAGATTGAGGAGTTGTGTAATAGCCTTAAAGAGTTGTTGATAAAGCTTTATCAAAGCTACAACTCTGGTGATCCAAACAATGTTGCTAAGACTAGTTGCATGGTTCAGACTAGTGGGATTAGTAAGTCTATTGGCTCTAGTTCTCTTGATCCTTTTGCACAATATAAAAAGATGAAAGCGAGTACATAGATGGATACAGTGCGTAAAATTAGGTTGAAAGATATTTATTAGATAAAACGGAGATGATGAATGATAACTTTGATATTTTGAATTAGTGGAGTTTGAGTTGGCATAGGTATCTAAATTTGTCTCAAATTGCTAAAGATATTTTAGCAATTCTAGCTTCTATCGTTGCTTCGAGTTGGCATTTAGGATTAAGGGTTGCATTCTTGATCCATTTAGGAGTTTTTTGACTCCTAAAACAGTTGAGTCCTGGACTTGCACCCAAAATTGGCTTCGATCAGCTTTTTTCGGAGATCTTGTAATATTGAGGAAGAAACTGAATTTTATGAAGTTGTTGAAGTAGGTAATAACATGATTTTGTTAACTTTTGATAATTTATTTGTAGTACTCAATATTATAAATAATGATTTTTATACATCTATTTTATTTCTTTTTAGAATTTGTGAGGCCAATGCTAGCACAACAAGCACAAGCAGCAAAGGACCAATTGGCAATTGAGTGATGTTTACTTTACTCATTTCAACAATATGTATCATTTATATGAATTTGATATATTATTTTTATAGTTATATTTGGTTTACTTTACATATTTTAATTTTATTTGTATAGATTTAAGTTGGGAAGTGTGGATGTTTGGAAGTTATTAAAATTGGAAGAAGTTGGAGGGAAAGGGGAGCAAAGTAATGGCATTTCTTATGGTTGATTTTTAATTTTTATGCTATAATAGTTTCTTATGGTTATGAATGTTGCCTGAATGTTGTTGGGTATTTGACGGTCTTTTATTTTGTTTTGTGTCATTGTTGGAATGTTTTTTTTTTTTTATTGTTGTTATGTTATGGATTATATTAAGTTAATTTAGCGATGATAATGAATAATTTGGTAGTGGTAGTAGTAAATGATAGTATATTTTGATGAATGTAGTAGTAAATGATGAAATTGTAGATTAATTGGTGAAATCGTAGATTGTACATGCTCTAAATATGTTGTACGGATACTGAAAAATGAGAAAATAATTATACATGATTTGAAATAGAAAATGATCTGAAAAACTGAACAAGAAACCAAACTAGAATTAAAATGGAAAACTGAACTGTTAAGATGAATTGAAAAATTGATTGCTTAAAAAAAACTATTAGGAGAATAAAAATTGAACTAAAATCAAACCGAAATCGAAAGATTGGTTTCGGTTCAGTTTTTATTTATTTAAAGACTGAACTTTTTTTTTAAATTTTTGGACCTGAACTGAACCGATGCCCACCCCTACTTCTAATTCTTCAGTCTTCATTTGATGCATAACCAAATAATACAAGGGGGGTATCTATAGTACATAAGGACAAATCTAAACCATTCAAATAAAAAATTACAAAAAATTAATAACCATTTATTTTTACTTACCACACCTATCAATAATAATTTTACCTATCATATCGACCACTAATAATTCAAACCTAACACCAACCATACCTACTTATGGAATTTTCCATGAGTTGAGCTTATTACATTGGGGTTTTCTAAAAGGGTGGCATTCGGTTATTTCGACATTATTTCTTTTTCTTTAATAAAGTTTAATCATCTATATAACAAAGGTGTTTCTTATATATATATGTTTCAATTCGGAATTTAAAAGTGTAGGAACGTCCAGGAAAATATATAAATTGTGTGGTTTAAATACTTTAAGTTTTAAGTCTTTAAAACCCTGCAGTTTTAAATTTTTTCTGGACTTTTTCAGCACTTTAAGATCTCGGATAAAAAAATTTGAGGAAGCGACGGATATTGAGTCAAATTAACATTGTTAAAATAGTCGTCTATTAAAATCGTCTGTCAGCTTTTCATGTCTCGTACATCATATCTTTAGACTTCTTATATGCCATATTTGTTATCGTGATGTAATTAAAAATTGATAATTAATTAATTTGAAGGAAATGATGTACTTATAGTACGTACGTACTTTCACACCAAGTCTATGTATAGCACAAAACAACAAAGAAAATAAACAAAATAACTATCAGAATCAATTAATCAATAGCAAATGGTTTGTCCAAATTTAAATTCCTCTTTTAAATGTGGCTGTCCAATAAAATAGAAAAAGAAAACGTCTTATAGGGTTGTCGTGAAGCGTTTGTTTTTGAATTTTGAGTCAATTAATAACTATGTTTAGTTAATTGCATAACTTTTAAATAATTCAAAAAAAATGTTTAACTATTAAATGAAAAGAATTTATTATTATCGATTTTGTGTCCCAATTTTATATATGCCATAAGAGCAGCTTTCTTCTCAAATTTTATTTGTAATCCGTTTTGCAGGAGCGGGTAGAATTCTAACCCATAATATTCTAACCCATAGTTCATGTACCATTATAGAGAGATTTTATCAATTGAACGAATTAGCACTCACAAATATGCTCAAGTTCTTGAGTACTATTGTTTTGATTGAACACTGCTTTATGAACTTCATAGAAAAAGAAAAAAAAAATTTGTTTAAACACAAGAAGAAAGCCTTTCTCAGTAAAGTGGAAACCAATAAATACTAAACACTAATTTTATGCAACAAAGGCATAAAACTTTGACATGAAGATAGATCAAAACCCACTTCACATATCAGCTTCAAGAATTTATGCAACTCTAGACTTGCATATTTCTTCTCGATCTTCTTGAAGAAACCTCAACACTTGCTTAAAGAACGCAACTTCGCAAGGCAAAACATTGCTTCCATATTTCTTCTCATATTAAATCTTCCTTGTTAGTATATATTGAATGACTTTGTATTGCCTTATTGAAGCTCTTAAGCTTGAAATCTGAGACATGCTGAAACGGCAAATTTTAATTAACCTTATCCCTTTTTTAGTATTTAATTGCAATTTCAAAAATTCTCTATTATTGATTTTCTTTTACTTAAAATAGAATCAAATATTTCAAAAAACAGAAAATACATGTACAATTTTACCATGTGTCCAATTAATTACTGCCATTATATACAGTTAAAACATTTTAATATTTTACTTAGTGCAAATATTCCCCAAAAAAGGTAAAAAGAACACAAATATTTTTCTTTTTAAATTCACAACACTCTTCCACTATAGTTTAACAAGCCGCCTACTTTAATTTTCTCAGGATATGTTTGTGGTTGTGCTTTAAATGTTAATTATTAATTTAAAAACTTAAAAGACATTAATCTACTTGGAAGACCTAAAATGAAAAATGGCAAAGAATTGAATTAAAAATTAATAAAAAATCCCATTAGAGTACAAGTTTTCTGTTATTGGTAATGTTATTTTCGTTACGCATATCATTTCATAGCTCATATCGTGTTAATATATAATTTTTATACGTGCATTACAAAAATAGCCACCAATAACAAATGTTACCCACAAGAAAAAATGTGACTAATGTTACTTATAGATGCTGCAGCATAGTTACAAATGCTCATAGATGTAACTATCATGTAAATATGAAACAATTTGTTGCCGAGCTGTTGTTTTGTGCTACTGGTTATGGATGATTATGATTCTAACATAGCCGGATCCATTGTTAATATCTCTCAGTCTCTCACTTGTTTTTATTTCATTTTATCTATTTATTTATTTTGCTAATTTTAACCCAAACACAATGGTTCGAGAAAGTAATGGATTAATTAATATTGTTAAAATTCATCTAGATTAATAAATTACTATTGATTGTCAGTTTCTCATTGTCCTGTACATCAAATCTCTTGACTCTTCAATATTAAATACCTTGCTACTATGTAATCATGATGTACTTACGATTTATAATTATTGAACTCTAATCATTATTCGAAATTCTCTTTGTACGAACGTACTTCCATTCCTCCTATCCATAAACTTGCATCTATGTGTGACACCGAAGAATAATCTATCGATCATGTTCTAATTTTCTTAGATTCGAACATGACCAAGTCTATTGCACAAAACAACGACCAAAAAAAAAAAAAAAAAAAAAACTAATAAGAATTAATCAACAGCATTGGTTGTTTGAATTAGCTCCTAATTTCTCTTTCCGCATGTTGTAAAAAATTATAAAGATTGATATTTGTCTTAAATGTTTGTCTCGAAGCTTTTGTTTTGATCCAATGATAATTATACATTTTTATTAGAGATTCTAATTCTAAAAACAAGCATTTGTATAAACAAATAAATTAAAAAATATTATGGTCTTGATTATAATAAATGAGATAGAATTTTTTAAAATGAGTACTACACTCAAATATCAAATGATGTGTTTATGACATGCTTTTTAATGATTGGTGAATTTGAATATCACACTGACCAAAGTTCAATATTTGCAGCAGTTATTGATTGGTGATACATGAGTTTTGAATACAAACTTTATAAGAGCGAATTATTATTTTGTTAAACCACATATGTATAGTTTATAAAGTATACACATGTAATATAGTTTATTGGACGAGAAAACTACATTATCATATCAGAGACTACACTGAAACTTGAACAATAAGAAAGATTCACTTTATCACGAGATTACAACATCAAGGGAGCAAGTTCGGTTGAACCCGGACATCTATTGCTATTTAAAGAAATTTTATTAATTGAACCAACCAACATCCATTATTTACAGTCTTACACTATGACTCTTGTTCATTAATATTCCCCCAACCAATATGTGAAAATATTGATGAAGAGTTTACGGGTTTGATTTTTCATCACCGAAGGGAGAAATTTAGTTTTCATCAATTTACTTAAAAAGAAAAAGCAAAAACAAAAACAAAAACAAAAACAAAAGCAAAAACAAAAATTCATGACAACTGATCTCGATTCTTCAATCATTTTGGATTCAAATTAATGAAACACCTATAGTAGATAAATAAAGAAACAATTAAACCCTAGTTTTATGCAACAAGGGCATAAAATTCTGACGAGAGTGGTCATTTTCTTTGCATGAAGATGAATCAAAACCCACTTCACGTATCAACTTCAAGAATTGATGCAACTCTAAACCACCATAACTCTTCTCATCCTCTTCAAGAAACCTCAATACTTGCTTAAAAAAGTCAACTTCACAAGGCAAAACAATGCCTCCGCTGATCTTGAATTCATATTCTTCCTCAGCTATTTTCAGAAGATATGTAAAAATTGGAAGCTTCAAGAACCTTGTTGGGATCAAAAACCGCATGCGAACTTCACCTACGTAAACCGCAAGGAAACCTAAAGGAATCTGGTGGCCTGAGTCGGACTCGGAGTCGGAATCGGAATCGGAGGGATCTCTTGCATGCTTGTGTTTGATGCTCATGGCCTTCCAGCGTCTCATAACTTGTTTCAAATGAATGATTTGCCGAATTAAGTTCTCTTTATTATTTTTGGTTGTGTTTCCCATGAAAAATAATTGAAAGAGAAAGAGTTGAGTATGCAATTCTGAACAGAAATCAATTTGATAGAACAATTTATTTTATACATGTTGTGAATAAAAAGAGTACAAGAATCTAGAAGCAACATATACAGGACAACGAAAGTGCAGTACATAATTACTAGACAAGGACGTCAATTACGTTTTATGGTTCCCATTTCTTTTATTACTTTGTGTGTTAAATTATTTATTAGTTGTAATTTTGTTAACCCATTGTTTGTCGGTACAGAGTGACTTTGTGTACCCTCACCCTCATTTATCACTACTTCATTTATTGTGAATTTACTTCCACTTTTTTGAAATCGTCATAAGCTTTTCCCTTGATGGATGTTATCCAATAAAAGCACACAATCAGTGAGATGAGCCTGCCAGCTCAGCCTTGGCCCTATGCCTTTTGGCCAGCTTGACTTCTGCCCTAAGTCTACCAAGCATTAGTTGTTCATAAATATGTACTCCCACTAATTAATATTCAGGGAGAAATCTGATCCGGATTCATATTTTTAAGAAAAGGATTGAAATGAGCCTTTTGCTTAAAATTATGTATTTTCACTAACATTTGGGGAGAAATCTAACTTGTAGATGACGTTCATTTTTTCATCTAAAATTTAAATAAATCTGAATTAATCTGAATTCTGAATAGAGTTGAATGCCTGAATTATTTGAATAACATATTTCCTTTTTGTCTAAATCGCTAAAAATAAGTATTAAATTATTTTTTTAACTTATAAAAATAAATATTTTTACATCCGTGTCCTTAAAAATTATAAATGTTAAATAAATAACAAACATCTCAAAGAACATAAATAAGATCATATAATATAATAAAATAATATGTAACCCTTTAATATTCTAAGTTAGTATATGCTGATCAATTTTCTTTAAGGCTGATTAGTTGGTTTGAAAGCATCTTGTTTGATCTTGGGCAGTGATTGAATTATTAAGTAATCTTTAAAGCATTCAATTTAATACAATTGGTACTAGAGTAGGGATAACAGATCAAGATCCAAGTATGGTTACACCAAGGATTGACGTTGAGAAGTTTAATGGTAAAAATGACTTTAACATGTGGAAGGTGAAAATGGAGGCATTGCTAGTTACACAAGGCCTTAGTGATGCTATTCAACCAGTAATCAAGAAGGAGGGTAAAGAGGTCTCTTTATTAAAGACTCCTGAATAGGCTATTGAGATTGATAGATAAGCCAAAAGAACTATAAACTTGAGTCTTGTAGATTCAATAATAAGGGAAGTTGCAAAAGAACCTATTGTTACAACTTGTGGGCCAAATTGGAGAGCATTTATATGAAAACGTTCCTTACAAATAGGTTATATAAAGAAGAGGATGTTTACATTGAAGATGGTTGACGGTTCATCTTTTAATGATTATCTTGATGAATTTAACAGAGTGTGTGACACTGTGGAAACCGTGTATGCAACCTTAAGTGATGAAGATAAAGCTCTACTATTAATAAGCTCTCTGCCAAAGTCTTATGAGCATTTTGCTGATCCTTGATGTATGGAAGGCAGACATTGTCTCTTAATGAAGTCAAATCAGTTCTTAACACTAAAGAATTGTAAGGAAAACAAGAATATCTGGGAAATGGATAGGTAGAGGTTTAACAGCAAAAGCAAGATCTTAAGGGAAGAGAAAGAAGCAAAGAAAGAACAAAAAAAGCCTAAGAACTTAAAGTGCTTCTTGTGCCAAAAAGAAGGTCATTTTAAGAAAGATTGTAAAAAAAAGAAACTAAAAAAAAGAAGACAGAATGGAAATGCAGCTATTGCTGAAGAAGAAGGTTATGAGTCTGCTGGAGTGTATATTGCAATAGATAGCGAAGAAAGGGTAAATAGGTTCTAGATTCAAGTTGTACCTTTCATATGAGTCCGTATAAGAGTGACTTTACTAAATATCAAGATTATAATGGTGGTAAAGTGATAATGGGCAATAATGCTGTGTGTAAGATCATAAGAATTGGCTATATTAATCTTAAGCTACATGATGATACTATTAGAGAGCTAAAACAAGTTAGATATGTGCTTGATTTGAAAAGAAATATGATTTCTTTAGGAATGCTTGATTAAATAGGATGTAGTGTTAAGATTGAATCAGGTGTGTTTTCAAATGCTGTCATTGATAGAACCAGACTATGGTATTTAAGGTTAGGTTACATAGGAGAAAAGGGTCTTAAAAAACTAAAAAACAAGGTGTATTTGGAAGTGATTAGATTGGAAACTTGAAATTTTGTGAAGACTGTGTACTTGACAATTCAACAAGAGCTAGTTGTAATATATCAGTTCACAAGTCTAAGGATAAATTAGATTATGTTCATTTTGATTTATGGGGGCCTGTACAACAAATATCCCTAAGTTGTAATAACTACTTTTTTATCAATCATTGATGACTTTTCAAGGAAAGTATGAGTTTATATCTTGAAAGTAAAGATCAAATGTTTGATAATTTTAGAGAATAAAAGAGCTTAGTTGAAAATCAGACTGGAAATAAGGTGAAGAAACTTAGAACAAACAATGGCTTAAAGTTCTACAATTAATGGTTTGACAGCTATTGTGCAGAAAAGGGAATTGCAAGATACAGAACTATTAAAATGACACTTCAATAGAATGGCTTAGCAGAAAGGATGAATAGGACCCTTATGAAGAGAGTAAGGTATATGCTTCTTCAAATAAAGCTTTCTAAGACTCTGTAGGCATAAATGCTCTTAACAACTTATTACTTAGTTAACCTATGTCCATCTACAACCATAGATTTCAAGAAACCTATGAAAAATGGATTGGTCAGCCTACAAACTTTGGAGATTTGAAAGCATTTGCCTGTTCAGATTATTCTCACATAAGCCAAGGAAAGCTAGCTCATAGGGCTTTAAAGGTCATTTGCATGGGATACCTAGAAGGGGTTAGAATTATAAAATCTGGTGTTCATATGTTAATCCTCCAAAATGCATAATTAAAAAGAGATGTGTCATTCAATGAAGAAGAATTGATAAGCAAGAAGTCTGTTCAAGGGGCATCTGAGACTAATTCTAAAGGTACAGATAAACCTTAGATTGAGGTGGAGTTATTAAATCAAGATGATATACATGAAGTTGTAGATTCAAGTGATATCATTGATAGGTTAGAAGATCAAGAAACATCACAACAAGAACAATAATCACACTTACAAGCTCAAGGCAATCATCTAACTAAAGATAGACCAAAAAGGCAAATCATGCCATCTAGAGGATATGAATATGCTTATCTTATTGCATATGCCTTGGCAGCTGCATAAGAAATTGATGATAAAGAACCAAAAACCTTCAATGAAGCAATCTAGAGCAAGTTCAAAACATAATGCAAAGAAGCTATAAATGAGGAAATGTTATCTTTACACAACAATAATACTTGGGAACTAGTTGAAAAACCAGCAAATAGAAGAATTATGGCTGCAAGTGGATTTTTAAAATCAAGGAAGACTTGAAAAGTTAGAGCCAAGGAGATTTAAAGTAAGGCTTGTGGCAAAGGGTTATACATAGAAGAAAATGGTTGATTTCAAGGAAGTATTCTCCCATGTAGTCAAATATGCATCAATAAGAGTGATTCTGCCATTCACAGCAATACAAGATAGCAGTACAAGACATAAAACTTGATCTACTTGATGTCAAGATTGCATTCTTACATGGAAGATTTCAAAAGGAGATATTCATGACTCAACCTAAAATCCCTTTATGGATTAAAATAATCCCCTAGGTAATAGTATCTTAGATTTGATGAATTCAAGTTTACACATGGATTTATGAAATGCAAGTATGATTGTTGTGTGGATTACAAGCTGCTGAAGGACGATCTCTACATATGCCTCCTTCTATATATAGATGACATGTTAATAGCGGATAAATAAAAGGAAAAAATAGAAGAATTGAAGCTAATTCTGAGCTCTAAATTTGATATGAAGAACGTATGGTTTGCAAGGAAGATTTTAGGGGTAGAAATTAAGAGAAACGGATTAGCAAGTCTCATGTTTCTATCGCAAAAGAAATATATGATCATGGTGCCTGATACATACAAGATGTTGCACTCTAAACCAGTACTGACTCCCTTAGCAGCTCATTTCAGGCTAAACAATTCAGAGTGTCAAAAAAAATGAAGAGAAACTTAAGAAGAAAAATGTACCTTATGAAAATGCAGTGGGATGCCTAATGTATGCAATGATGTTAATGAGATATGACATATCACATGCAGTAAGAGTTGTGAATAAATATATAGCATCACTTAGAAGGAAACACTGGAAAGCAGTCAAATGGATTATGAGGTATCTAAGTGGTACATTGAGCTATGGACTAGTTTATGGAAAAAAAAATAAAGGAAAATGTGAAGGTTTACTCGGGTATATGGACTCAAATTATGCTGAGGACTTGGACAAGAGAAGGTCTTTGACAAGTTATATATTCATATTTAATGGTTGTCTCATTAATTGGAAAGTTACTCGACAACATGGGGTTGCTTTATCAACTACAACGACAAAATATATAGTTGCTACTGAAGCAGTAAAAGAAGCATTATGGCTTCAAGGATTAATGGGAGAATTAGGTGTAAAACAGAAGATTGTAACAGTCCTTTATTGCAGCTCTAGTGCTCTTCACATGTGTAGGAATCTTATACATCATGAAAGGACAAAGCATATAGACATTAAACTTCATTTCATTAGAAATGAAGTGTCTAAATGAGTTGTGAAACTTGACTCCCTCCTATATTTGCAGCTAGCGAGACAAGCCCCATTAGTCCAAGATCACTACCTTTGTATATCAAATGTATTTTTTTCTCAGAAAGTATCCTTCCAAGGTCTTTGGCAGCTTCAACAAAGTTTAAAGTACGTCCATAAGTTGATCCACAAAATCCACAAATATTTTTAAGCTTTTGAACTGGAACTACTGTCATCATGATTCTCTTTCAACTAACCAAATATGTGCTTCAATCAACCAACGAATATTAGTGGGAATCCCATGGATCATTAACAGATGCAATCATTCAACACGAGTTTTGTAAAATTTTTTTAGAGCATTTTGAGGGAGAGAATGAAAACACTTATGCAATTTATATTGTATTTCTTCCATGCATGATTCAGGGTTTCAGTTATTGTTTGGAAACTGAAAGAACCGATTATAAGAGTCACGGATTACCATTATTCGCCATTTAATTAGGTGGAAGAATTAAGTAACCTGAAAAGCACTAAAACACAAAAAAAAAGCAAAAATAAAAGACATGTAACAAGATGAAATTTAATTTCCATAATAATCAGGATTTCTCGAGTCATTGAGTTTTCCAAGAATGGTTTCAATCTTTGTCCATTTACTTTGAATTCATTACAATTTTTTGGATTCTTAATTTCCATGGCCCCATGTAGATATACATTTTTTCACCATAAATAGACCACAACACTTTGATTTTAACTTCTCCAAAAACAAATAAAAATGAAAATTATAAAGCAACACTTTTTGACTAATCTCAAATATTTTTCGAAAAATTATTTTATCATGAAAAGTTTTAGTTTTTGCCTTAATAATTTTGAAATTCTCATATGCATCATTTCTTAATTCTTCATATTCATTCAACTGTAATTTTTGTAAATTATTAGCATCATTAAAATTTAAATTAAAAGGTTTAATAACCCAAATTGATTTATGGACAAGTTCAACCAGTAAGTAACATTGTTTACTATAAATCAGCTGATAGGGTGACATCCCTAAAGATGTCTTAAATGTACTGCAGTAAGCCAAAGCGCATCAATAAATCGAAGGGACCAATCTTTATGATTTGGGTTTTACCATCTTTTCTAAAATTTATTTTATCTCCCTATTTACTAATTCAACTTGACCACTTTTTTTAGGATGATAAGGAGACTTTATGTGTAATTTTATATTTCTTCATTAAAGATTCAAACAACTTGTTACAAAAATGTTTACCTCCGTCATTGAAAATTGCTCGAGGGATTCCAAATCTGCTCAAAAGATTTTCTTTTAAAAAGTAGATCATAGTTTTGTGATCATTGTGTTGACAATGAATCGCTTTAATCTATTTGGAAACATAGTCAACAACAACGAATGTATATACAAATCCAAATGATGATGGAAATGAGCCCAAAAAAATTATTTCCCAACAGTCAAATATTTTAATGACAAGGATAGGGTTTAAATGCATCATATTTCACTTTGAGATTGACCCTAATTTTTGACAATTCTCACATGTTTTACAAAATGCATGCCAATTTTTTAAATAATAAAGTCCAATAAAATCCACATTATAATATTTTTGCAGGTGTCTTCTTTGAAGAAAAGCGGCCACCACATGCTTCAAAATGACAAAATTGAATGACATTACTTACCTCATCATTTGATATGCATATCTGAAAAATATTTTTTATGATAATATCTTTTAGAAGCAGCTAATTGATGGGTAATCAAGGTATTCCTTAAAGGGTCGACAATCTCAATGATATTATCTTCTGCAAATGGTTCATTAGACTTCTTAGTTGTAGTCAAATGTACACTAAGGACAACAAGAAGCTATGCCACTGTAGCATGGTAATGATGGCATGCCAGCTACCAACAATAAGTGAATTGGTAGGATGTGAACCAGAAAAATTAACTATTGTCTCCCTGGGCATGCCAGCTCATAAGTTAGAGTTAATATTAGAGCTTGAGAAACTATAACCTTGAGAAGCTATTGACTGCAAATTAAAATATCCATTAAAATGTTTTAGGGAGTTATGAAGGTGGAAGTATCTTCCAATTTCTAAGGCCATATAGTAGACATCATCTAGGATCCTATTAAAGTGTAGTTAGCCTCCTGCTTGATGCTAATGTCTAGGGGTGTTCGCGGATCGGATTTCGCGGATCAGACATCAATCCATATCCAATCCACGATTTTGCAGATTATGAATTTTCAATTCAATCCAATCCACGGATTGGTTAAACTCAATCCAAATCCAATCCATATATTTACGGATCGGATGCAGATTTGACTCAATCCATATCCAATCCATCGTTTTGCGGATTGATCTGTGGATTACAAATTTTTCATTCAGTCCAATTCACGAACTAATAAAATGAAAAAAGTAATATAAAAATAATTTTACTACCAATTAAATTCAAAATCGAATAAGATTTAAATTAATTAATTATTTAAATAAAACTAAAATAATGTATTAAAGTTTTAAAATACAACACACCAAAATTAATTGTTCAAATGAAGCTAAAATAATACATTTAAAGTTTCAAAATATAATACATTAAAATTAATTGTTCAGTTAAAGTTACAATAATACATTTAAAGTGTCAAATTATGACACATCAAAAAGAAAAATGTCTGCTGCCAATTTGTATTTTGTACTTTAACTTGAACATAAACATAATTGAAATAAATAATAAATAAAAAATTTTATTGAATAAAAAAATTAACAAATAAAATAATTTTGTTCAAGTGACTGCTTGCACAGAGATCAAAACTCGTTGGAGAAGATGGCCGAAGGAGAAGTTTAAAGCTGGTAAGAATCGTTGGGTGCTGGTGGCTGTGTGCTTGTGACAGGGAAGGATAGGAAGTTAGGGGTTTTTTGTGTGGTTGTGACGGGAAAGTTTAAGAAGTCAAGGTTTTTTGTTTTCTAGTGGCTGCTTCGGTGAAGTGGCATTTAGGATAAATGTTTTGTTTGATTTATAATTTTTTATTTTGTTTAAGAATTTTTACAACTTATCTTTGTATATTTTAATTATTTAATTATTTATGTTATTTTTGAATAATGGATAAGGTATCTTATGGTGTTGATATAAGTATGTAATTACATTTAACTTACTTATTTATTAGTAATGTCATATTTATAAATTTTTTAATTAAATAATTTTTTTTTGCGGATTCACGGATTTTTGCGGATTTACAGAAGTGAATCCATATCCAATCCACCGGTTGCGGATTTTCAAATTTTTAATCCAATCCAATCCACCAATCCACGGATCGGATTTTTACGGACCAGATTTTTACGGATCGGACAAATTAAGCGGATCGGACCGGATTCTGAACACCCCTACTAATGTCAAACAATTAATAAATTTGGTCAATGTAACTGAAACTTGCTAACTGACGTCAGATTGTGACTTGAGCACCTTAAAATGGGATAGACGATTAGTAGCAGTGAATTCTTCTTGCCTAAGATTGAGCAATTGTTCTAACTACCATCTCCTATTATAGGTTGATTATTATGTTCTAATTATGTCCATTTTGACACAAAAAATTTACATAATCTTGATCTGCATATTGTCACTGAACAGTGTCAATATCATTTACCGACTAACTTGAGTTTGATAGAACAAACACACGGTGTGTCTCTCATGTCTCACCATGATGGAGAAATTTTCTAATGCATGAAGTAAGCTTCGATATGTGGGTTAGCTTGGAGAAGATATCTCAAAATGAAGAATATGGGGAGTTAATGGGAAGAAACAGTTCAGTAGTTTATAATTCTGTCGTCGAGCTGTATATCTAACATGGTCTAAATTTATGTGAATAAGAACAGGGAATCTTCATTCCTCTTTTCCATTTTATACCCGGATATCTCTCAACCTTTATATGTGGCCCACTGGAGATCTGCCTCTAATAACTAAAATAAAATTTCATGTTTTCTAAATTCACGATTTCTTGCCCAAAATGGTATAATTTAAGGCTTTTTCTATTTTGATCTCTAGAACTTCAGGCGCAGAGAGAACTTCTCCTTCATGGCATCCACTTCCTCTTCACCTCCTGTTACTCTTTCTTCCACTCTTTCTTTACCGAAATCTTGCACTTCTCATACTACTAATAAAATTGAAAATCTTGTAGAATACTCCTACATCCCTGAATCCGCCCAAATCAGTGAATCTTCTTACCCTCTCCTCAGCCCTTATCAGTTGTATAAACGACCTAGCTCCTTTACCCGCAGTATCCGCACCCTTATCTCTACCAGACGCCCTCACCCTAAAGAATACATCCAGTCTTCCCGCCTGGATCAGTGTGCTCTTCAAGCCACCTCTGCTGAGCAATATGTCACTCTGGAGATTCCCTCCGAGTTGCTCTCCAACTGGAAACGAGAAGGTTATACTCATCTCCATCTTGGCGGCATCAGATTAATCCTTACCCTTCATGGGAGAAAAGGATTACCGGTTACCGCTCGACTTGCTATGCTTGATACCCGGTTTAAACAGTACCAAGATGCTGTTATCGGTACTGTCCTCACAACCCTTCATGCAGGAAGTGTTTTACTCACTTTCTATCCCAATTTCAATCTTTCTCTCCAAGATCCAAATTTGCCCACAACCTTGAAAGTCCAAGTTCAGATTCAAGGTGCTGAACAAATTTCTTCTGCAAAAATTGCCACTTTACATCACCAACTGGTCTACAGGCTTCAAAATCATGCCTTAGATCTACCCGCTCCAGAACACCACTCTGACACCCTCATGGTGTTAGCAGAATCTGACCAGATCCCGACAATCATCCAGATTCCCCGACAAATTCCCCGTCATGAGCTCATCAAGCTTATGCCTCTTGAATGGATCTCCAACTATGAACAGTTCCACAACAATACAGCTCCAATTCAGACCTCTGAAGGCATGTTTGAAAGACGACATGATGGAACAGTCAGAATGACTTTTAAACCACCTCCCAGTGCTCCACAAGAGCCTCCTAGGCTCTCCTTTACCTATTCTTCAATGATCACAGCTGTTCAGACAGCGCAGGAAGATCTGCCCATTACAGGGTTTAATTCTCAAGGCTACCCTGTTTATCCAGCCAAACACAATGGCCATTTCCTATGGGATGCCCCTGGTTCCGGCATGTGTGACCCAAATTGTCCCTGCTGGGATGATTGGGAAGAAGACGATGATTACGCAACCACAAGGAAAAAGAAACCCAAAAAGAAAAAACCTCCTGTCCCATGTCACCACTGTGACCCTAAACCACCATCAGATCCTCCACCTCCACCGGCTCCATTACCCATCTACCGAAAAGAACTCACATGGATTGCCAAACATTGCAAATCTGAGATTCCATCACCACTCTCACACCCAACACCTATCGTCCAACCACTGGCTTGTATGATGTTTTCCTCTACTTCTTCAGATTACTCTTCTTCCTTTCCTCCTTTGGAACCCCATACAGATTCTCAACGAAATGTTGTGTCCAAACCCTTTATCCCTTCACCTATTACCTCCACTGGCCACCTAGAACCTCCCAAACCTTTTGAATCAGTCCTCAACTGGCAAACCCAAAATGCTAGAGCACAGAATGATACTTTGGTCAATATCAATTCCAAAGTTGAGAAAATCAGTTTACGAACTGAACAGCTTGAGACAAAGGTTGACTCCATCTCTGCACAGATGCAGCAGATCCACCAAAATCTCCAGTCCAGAATTGGCCAACTCGATTCAGAGTTACGAGCCATGCTAGCCCACAGATACAATGGTCCTGAATTTGACCAAAAAGAAAGGGAAATCAGGCGATTAAAAACTGAACTTGCTCAGATTGAATCTGAAAAACAGAGACCTACCCTTTTCACCAGTTCACCTCTTATTCCTTCTATCGGTCCAACTTACCATCCTTTTGCCTCTATGCTCTCTCCTATTAAACAATATGACCCTTCCAAGTTATTTGGCATGACTCATACTCTTTTCAGAGACAATCCTTTGCCACCGCCACCTAAACCTAAACCCAAACCTAGACCGCAGCCTCGACCTCCCCCTCTTCATCCTTCCTCTCTGACCATCCCTGGCCAACCATCTCCTACTTTTACACCGACCTCACCACCAGCTCCTTTATCAGTCCCTGCCCAATCAAAAGATAAAGAACCCATGAACCAATTTACTGCTCACGCAGTCATCCATTCATCTACTGACGATCAAACTTCTGATTCAAATCTAGCTGTTTCAGATAGCCATACCGAAACCGACTCAGAATCTTCAGCATCCACCAGTGACTCTGAAAAGTCCTATGCTGATATTACCAAAATCCTGATGGCTCAACCTGATCAAGGCCAAACCTCTCATACAGAACCATATGTTGATATTCCCTCCGAAGTTGAAGAAGAAATGCCTGAATCTTCTGCCACAAACCAACCTTCTCCGGCCCAGCCCAATCCACCCAGTCAAAAATCGTCAAATGGTCCATGGTTCACATTTGATGATCTTCCATCTCATAAATGGCGTGACCGACTCAATGAAATGTCTGCCTGGATTGATCTACAGATGCTAAGACCAGGAGCAACAACTCAATCAGTCCTTAGAGAATTTGCTACTCGTTTTACGGGTGCTCTAAGAGATTGGTTTGATTCGTTAGGACAATATCGCCAGTTACAGTTTGTTGACCTTCCAGAAGTTTCAAGTGCTCTTGCTGTACTTCATGATCAATTCCTTGGCGACCCTTCTGCAGTCTTTGAAGCTGCCAGACGAGACTACCTCAACATGAAATGCTGCTCCCTCAATGCTAAGGATCTTGACTTCCATTATAAGCGAATGTCCCTGCTGTTCTATAAGCTTAATGGATTCAATGAGCCGACATTAAAGCATGTCTTTCTGGCTTCCCTCCCCGAAGAACTCCAACCTGACATCCAGAGACAACTTACAGCATCCAATCTTTCCCTAGACAACATCTCCCTTGGCAAAATCTTCCAGCTTGCCAAAACCTGCCTTGACAAACTTTGCGAGCAAAAACAGTTTTTCAAAGAACTGTTGAAAGACAAAGAACCTTTCCGCAGTGCTTGCAAAAAGCCTTATTTACAGATCAAATGCCACAAGAAAAAGGATTGCGATTGCAGTTCAAAGAAAAAACGGCATTTTCGGAAATTCAAAACTCCAGACTTTTCATCCAAACCTCGCAGATCCCGAAAGCCCTACCGGTTCTTCAGAAAGAAATCTTCCTCCTCCAGAGAATTCAAACGAAAGCACTCAAGCAGATGTTTCATCTGCAAGAGAAAAGGCCATTATGCCAAAGATTGTCCCAACAAAAGAGAAAAGGCCATCCGGTTGGTTGAACATCTTCAAGCAACCACAGACTACTCTCCTGCCAAAGATGAATTGGAATTCTATTTCTCTGAACAAGATGAACCCAACGATGAAACAGTGTTCGCACTACAAAATCCCTCTGACTCAGATAGTGACCAGTCTCAAGTGATTTTCCACCAACAGTTACTCTCCCTTGATACTACAATTCCTATCCCATCCATCAAACTCCAGATCTTGCCCTCAAAATTCCAAAGGCCCATTCCAGCAATTGGTCTTATAGATACTGGTGCCCAACGAAGCATGTTGAACCCCCATATTCTTCCACCAGAATATTGGACCCAGTCTGAAGAACATTTCAAAGCTGTCAATGGCAAACTCTTCACCACCTCTTTGATTACCAAAAAATCCATTGGTATTCAAATCTTCCCAAACTGTGTCATTTGGACCAAGGTTATTGGTTCCACTCTTCCTAATAAGGATATCTTATTAGGATTTGACATCCTTCACCAAATCAAACACCTCCAAATCATTCCCACTGGAATCCGAGTCAAGTCCATGTTCAAACCATTCACAAACATTCTGAAACTCTACAATTTGTCTGAAACTCCCCAGTCTTACCAGGATATTTCAACCAAACTTTTGAGTTTCTGTCCAGAGTCCCATTCTGAGTTCACCCATCCAAATCCATTGTGGAAAAATAAGTCTTTCTTCATTAAGTTACCCTTCAAACTCAATGAAGACATTAACCCAACTAAAGCTACCCATCCAGGAATGAGTCCTTCTGACTTACTCCTAGCCCAACAAGAATGTTCACAATTGTTAGCCCAAGGTTTAATTGAGCCCACAAGTTCCCAATGGGCTTGCCAAGCCTTTTATGTTGAAAAACATTCTGAAATTGTCCGAGGAAAGAAACGCCTAGTCATTGATTATCAGCCCCTAAACATGTTTTTACAAGATGACAAGTTTCCATTACCCCGCAGACAAAGCATGTTTACTTTTCTCAAAAATGCCCAGATCTTTTCCAAATTTGATTTAAAATCTGGTTTTTGGCAACTCGGCATTGAACCCTCCGAACGTTACAAAACCGCTTTTTGTATTCCCAATGCCCATTTCCAATGGACCGTCCTACCCTTTGGCCTCAAAACTGCCCCCTCCATTTTCCAAAAATCCATGGTCCAAATCTTCCAGCCCATTTTGCATCATGCATTGATTTACATTGACGATATTTTGCTTTTTTCAGGATCGCATGAAGAACATCGCAACCTATTGTCCCAATTCTATGATATTATCCAAAGTCATGGAATCATGTTATCGGCCAAGAAAAGCACCATTGCTACAGATAATATTGAATTCCTTGGTATGATCATTAAAGATGGACACTACCAGCCAGGAAAGCACATTGCCCAAGAATTGCTTCACTTTCCAGATCAGCAACTTTCCAAAAGGCAAATCCAACAGTTTCTCGGCATTATCAATTACATCCGTGATTTCCTCCCACATGTGGACCATCACACTCATCATCTCTCAGCTTTATTGAAAAAGCAGCCCCCAGAGTGGAATGCTGACCACACACGTGCTGTCACTACTCTCAAGCAGATTGCGCAAAATCCGCCTCCTTTAAAGTTGCTTACTGATGGCAAGCGCATATTACAGACAGACGCAAGTGATGAATCATGGGGTGCCATCCTCCTCGAAGAACTCAATGACAAGGAACACTTTATCGCTTACGCTAGTGGACATTTTTCTGAAACACAGAAGCACTACCATAGCGTGTTTAAAGAAATCTTAGCGGTAAAGAATGGCATCAAAAAGTTTGAGTATCATCTGATTGGACACCATTTTCTCATCCGAATGGACAGCTCAGCCTTCCCCAATATCTTTCATTTCAAAGGTAAAACTGTTCCCGAAAAAATGTTACTCAGATTAAAAGATTGGTTTTCCAAATATGACTTTTCAGTCAAGCATATAAAGGGATCCCAGAACCTCATCCCTGATATGCTCTCCAGACTCTCTAAACCACAAGACCCTCTCACCCTGTTTTCCACCACCTACCATTTTCCAATTATCTCCATGGCTACCTCACTACCCCCAGAAGCTCTCACCAAGAAAACTTTTCCCTTCAACAAAACCTTCTCTTCTGTTTTTGATATCCAAGAATTTGCAAGAAAAGCTCTCTTTCGCTTTTTCATGAAAGCCTACCTTGTCACCGACCCTTTTCCTTTTTCCACTTTCCACCCAGAAAATCTGTTCCTTACAGGTTTAACCCTTGATCCGACCAGAGACACCACTGAAGACGTGTTATGGTACATCTGGTGCCTAACAGTCCTTTACGCAACCAAGTTAGTCCTCCCCATTTCTCCCACTCTGGACCACCTCCTTAATCCAGATAACGCCACCTCCCTTACCTGGACCCTACTTGAATGGTTCTCCCCCATCCCATGGTGGAGAAAGAAACTGCAACAACTGTCCGAAATTTACAACCTTGACCGTATGCCTGCCCCTGAAGCACAAATGTTCACATCAGTTTTTATTATTCACAGGCCATACTTCCAACATCCAGACACCCATCTCTTTTGGACTCAAGATCAGGTATATGAATGGTTCACTGCACCACATATAGCTGTGATTGAAAATGACATACAAGACGTCCTGCACAATTACCTTTGCCAATTAAACCACCAACCTCCGCCACTTAAAGATATCTCTCACACCTCCTTAGGTCCACAACATGACCTTCTCATGATACCCACTCCATCTGCTATATCTAAACCTAAGTCCACTGGCATCATCATCAAAGAAGAACGACCAGACTACACTGACTTTCTTTACCAAGACTCACAAGATCCATGGGAAGATTTTCTTCCTCTGAGCCAACACCTCCACCAGTTTCCCCAACCAACAATGGATGAACCTGGCCCCTCCGTACCAGGACCCTCAACCCAATCTTCCAAACGACCAGCTCAACCATCCCAAGTTGACAAAGCCACCCAAACTTCCCCTAAGTATACTCCGAAGTGTACTCCCAGAGACTATAATTGCCCTTATCCACCATGCCGTGGTCCCTCCTGTAAGCATCCAAAGCTCTCCAAAACTTTCTTCCAAAAGCATCCTCACTCTGGTGATACGGACCCAGATGAGACCGAAAGCTCATCCGAAGACGAGTACATGAATCTCCGCTCTCCATAAAGTTGTTTGTCTTGTTGCTTTCAATAAAGTAGTTTGTCTTGTTGTCATAATGATGTTTCGCTTTATGTTTGCATAATTATTAAAGTTTGTTTTTACTTTAATACTTTTGTCCAAGTCATGCTTTAATTATTAAAGCACTTTTGTCTTTTGTAATAATTAAAGTTGTGCAATTATGTAAAAGATAGGGGTCCTGTCCTATCTTCTCAAGAATCCTCCCCTATATAAAGGATTCTCCCCTTGCTTGTAAGATATAGAAGTTTGAAAGAAATAAAACTCGTGTTTTTTCTTACAACATGAATCCCTAAAACTCTTCTCTCTCTCTGCAAATGAAGCTCTAAGAAAGAAAAAGAATAAAGAATTAAATTTGTTCATTTTGAAAACCTAAGGAAGTATGCTCTGCACTTGCCTTTTCTAAGGATCCTGTGCATCAGAAAACTTTTGATCATTTCTTATCTGGTTTGGTACCCTGTTTTAGACTAAAGGAAAGTCTGTTTTGGGTTGTATAACCTGAGAAAAATGTTTTAAAGGTTTTTGATTACAGAGGTATATCGGCTGGAAACCCGAGCTTGCGGACTACTGGTCCAAAGAACAGTTTTAACTGTTGTAGTTCTGGTATAACAACGCCACGTACTTCACCATAACTGATACCAGTTATGGTGAAGTACGTGGCGTTGTTATACCAGAACTACAACAGTTAAAACTGTTCTTTGGACCAGTAGTCCGCAAGCTCGGGTTTCCAGCCGATATACCTCTGTAATCAAAAACCTTTAAAACATTTTTCTCAGGTTATACAACCCAAAACAGACTTTCCTTTAGTCTAAAACAGGGTACCAAACCAGATAAGAAATGATCAAAAGTTTTCTGATGCACAGGATCCTTAGAAAAGGCAAGTGCAGAGCATACTTCCTTAGGTTTTCAAAATGAACAAATTTAATTCTTTATTCTTTTTCTTTCTTAGAGCTTCATTTGCAGAGAGAGAGAAGAGTTTTAGGGATTCATGTTGTAAGAAAAAACACGAGTTTTATTTCTTTCAAACTTCTATATCTTACAAGCAAGGGGAGAATCCTTTATATAGGGGAGGATTCTTGAGAAGATAGGACAGGACCCCTATCTTTTACATAATTGCACAACTTTAATTATTACAAAAGACAAAAGTGCTTTAATAATTAAAGCATGACTTGGACAAAAGTATTAAAGTAAAAACAAACTTTAATAATTATGCAAACATAAAGCGAAACATCATTATGACAACAAGACAAACTACTTTATTGAAAGCAACAAGACAAACAACTTTATGGAGAGCGGAGATTCATGTACTCGTCTTCGGATGAGCTTTCGGTCTCATCTGGGTCCGTATCACCAGAGTGAGGATGCTTTTGGAAGAAAGTTTTGGAGAGCTTTGGATGCTTACAGGAGGGACCACGGCATGGTGGATAAGGGCAATTATAGTCTCTGGGAGTACACTTCGGAGTATACTTAGGGGAAGTTTGGGTGGCTTTGTCAACTTGGGATGGTTGAGCTGGTCGTTTGGAAGATTGGGTTGAGGGTCCTGGTACGGAGGGGCCAGGTTCATCCATTGTTGGTTGGGGAAACTGGTGGAGGTGTTGGCTCAGAGGAAGAAAATCTTCCCATGGATCTTGTGAGTCTTGGTAAAGAAAGTCAGTGTAGTCTGGTCGTTCTTCTTTGATGATGATGCCAGTGGACTTAGGTTTAGATATAGCAGATGGAGTGGGTATCATGAGAAGGTCATGTTGTGGACCTAAGGAGGTGTGAGAGATATCTTTAAGTGGCGGAGGTTGGTGGTTTAATTGGCAAAGGTAATTGTGCAGGACGTCTTGTATGTCATTTTCAATCACAGCTATATGTGGTGCAGTGAACCATTCATATACCTGATCTTGAGTCCAAAAGAGATGGGTGTCTGGATGTTGGAAGTATGGCCTGTGAATAATAAAAACTGATGTGAACATTTGTGCTTCAGGGGCAGGCATACGGTCAAGGTTGTAAATTTCGGACAGTTGTTGCAGTTTCTTTCTCCACCATGGGATGGGGGAGAACCATTCAAGTAGGGTCCAGGTAAGGGAGGTGGCGTTATCTGGATTAAGGAGGTGGTCCAGAGTGGGAGAAATGGGGAGGACTAACTTGGTTGCGTAAAGGACTGTTAGGCACCAGATGTACCATAACACGTCTTCAGTGGTGTCTCTGGTCGGATCAAGGGTTAAACCTGTAAGGAACAGATTTTCTGGGTGGAAAGTGGAAAAAGGAAAAGGGTCGGTGACAAGGTAGGCTTTCATGAAAAAGCGAAAGAGAGCTTTTCTTGCAAATTCTTGGATATCAAAAACAGAAGAGAAGGTTTTGTTGAAGGGAAAAGTTTTCTTGGTGAGAGCTTCTGGGGGTAGTGAGGTAGCCATGGAGATAATTGGAAAATGGTAGGTGGTGGAAAACAGGGTGAGAGGGTCTTGTGGTTTAGAGAGTCTGGAGAGCATATCAGGGATGAGGTTCTGGGATCCCTTTATATGCTTGACTGAAAAGTCATATTTGGAAAACCAATCTTTTAATCTGAGTAACATTTTTTCGGGAACAGTTTTACCTTTGAAATGAAAGATATTGGGGAAGGCTGAGCTGTCCATTCGGATGAGAAAATGGTGTCCAATCAGATGATACTCAAACTTTTTGATGCCATTCTTTACCGCTAAGATTTCTTTAAACACGCTATGGTAGTGCTTCTGTGTTTCAGAAAAATGTCCACTAGCGTAAGCGATAAAGTGTTCCTTGTCATTGAGTTCTTCGAGGAGGATGGCACCCCATGATTCATCACTTGCGTCTGTCTGTAATATGCGCTTGCCATCAGTAAGCAACTTTAAAGGAGGCGGATTTTGCGCAATCTGCTTGAGAGTAGTGACAGCACGTGTGTGGTCAGCATTCCACTCTGGGGGCTGCTTTTTCAATAAAGCTGAGAGATGATGAGTGTGATGGTCCACATGTGGGAGGAAATCACGGATGTAATTGATAATGCCGAGAAACTGTTGGATTTGCCTTTTGGAAAGTTGCTGATCTGGAAAGTGAAGCAATTCTTGGGCAATGTGCTTTCCTGGCTGGTAGTGTCCATCTTTAATGATCATACCAAGGAATTCAATATTATCTGTAGCAATGGTGCTTTTCTTGGCCGATAACATGATTCCATGACTTTGGATAATATCATAGAATTGGGACAATAGGTTGCGATGTTCTTCATGCGATCCTGAAAAAAGCAAAATATCGTCAATGTAAATCAATGCATGATGCAAAATGGGCTGGAAGATTTGGACCATGGATTTTTGGAAAATGGAGGGGGCAGTTTTGAGGCCAAAGGGTAGGACGGTCCATTGGAAATGGGCATTGGGAATACAAAAAGCGGTTTTGTAACGTTCGGAGGGTTCAATGCCGAGTTGCCAAAAACCAGATTTTAAATCAAATTTGGAAAAGATCTGGGCATTTTTGAGAAAAGTAAACATGCTTTGTCTGCGGGGTAATGGAAACTTGTCATCTTGTAAAAACATGTTTAGGGGCTGATAATCAATGACTAGGCGTTTCTTTCCTCGGACAATTTCAGAATGTTTTTCAACATAAAAGGCTTGGCAAGCCCATTGGGAACTTGTGGGCTCAATTAAACCTTGGGCTAACAATTGTGAACATTCTTGTTGGGCTAGGAGTAAGTCAGAAGGACTCATTCCTGGATGGGTAGCTTTAGTTGGGTTAATGTCTTCATTGAGTTTGAAGGGTAACTTAATGAAGAAAGACTTATTTTTCCACAATGGATTTGGATGGGTGAACTCAGAATGGGACTCTGGACAGAAACTCAAAAGTTTGGTTGAAATATCCTGGTAAGACTGGGGAGTTTCAGACAAATTGTAGAGTTTCAGAATGTTTGTGAATGGTTTGAACATGGACTTGACTCGGATTCCAGTGGGAATGATTTGGAGGTGTTTGATTTGGTGAAGGATGTCAAATCCTAATAAGATATCCTTATTAGGAAGAGTGGAACCAATAACCTTGGTCCAAATGACACAGTTTGGGAAGATTTGAATACCAATGGATTTTTTGGTAATCAAAGAGGTGGTGAAGAGTTTGCCATTGACAGCTTTGAAATGTTCTTCAGACTGGGTCCAATATTCTGGTGGAAGAATATGGGGGTTCAACATGCTTCGTTGGGCACCAGTATCTATAAGACCAATTGCTGGAATGGGCCTTTGGAATTTTGAGGGCAAGATCTGGAGTTTGATGGATGGGATAGGAATTGTAGTATCAAGGGAGAGTAACTGTTGGTGGAAAATCACTTGAGACTGGTCACTATCTGAGTCAGAGGGATTTTGTAGTGCGAACACTGTTTCATCGTTGGGTTCATCTTGTTCAGAGAAATAGAATTCCAATTCATCTTTGGCAGGAGAGTAGTCTGTGGTTGCTTGAAGATGTTCAACCAACCGGATGGCCTTTTCTCTTTTGTTGGGACAATCTTTGGCATAATGGCCTTTTCTCTTGCAGATGAAACATCTGCTTGAGTGCTTTCGTTTGAATTCTCTGGAGGAGGAAGATTTCTTTCTGAAGAACCGGTAGGGCTTTCGGGATCTGCGAGGTTTGGATGAAAAGTCTGGAGTTTTGAATTTCCGAAAATGCCGTTTTTTCTTTGAACTGCAATCGCAATCCTTTTTCTTGTGGCATTTGATCTGTAAATAAGGCTTTTTGCAAGCACTGCGGAAAGGTTCTTTGTCTTTCAACAGTTCTTTGAAAAACTGTTTTTGCTCGCAAAGTTTGTCAAGGCAGGTTTTGGCAAGCTGGAAGATTTTGCCAAGGGAGATGTTGTCTAGGGAAAGATTGGATGCTGTAAGTTGTCTCTGGATGTCAGGTTGGAGTTCTTCGGGGAGGGAAGCCAGAAAGACATGCTTTAATGTCGGCTCATTGAATCCATTAAGCTTATAGAACAGCAGGGACATTCGCTTATAATGGAAGTCAAGATCCTTAGCATTGAGGGAGCAGCATTTCATGTTGAGGTAGTCTCGTCTGGCAGCTTCAAAGACTGCAGAAGGGTCGCCAAGGAATTGATCATGAAGTACAGCAAGAGCACTTGAAACTTCTGGAAGGTCAACAAACTGTAACTGGCGATATTGTCCTAACGAATCAAACCAATCTCTTAGAGCACCCGTAAAACGAGTAGCAAATTCTCTAAGGACTGATTGAGTTGTTGCTCCTGGTCTTAGCATCTGTAGATCAATCCAGGCAGACATTTCATTGAGTCGGTCACGCCATTTATGAGATGGAAGATCATCAAATGTGAACCATGGACCATTTGACGATTTTTGACTGGGTGGATTGGGCTGGGCCGGAGAAGGTTGGTTTGTGGCAGAAGATTCAGGCATTTCTTCTTCAACTTCGGAGGGAATATCAACATATGGTTCTGTATGAGAGGTTTGGCCTTGATCAGGTTGAGCCATCAGGATTTTGGTAATATCAGCATAGGACTTTTCAGAGTCACTGGTGGATGCTGAAGATTCTGAGTCGGTTTCGGTATGGCTATCTGAAACAGCTAGATTTGAATCAGAAGTTTGATCGTCAGTAGATGAATGGATGACTGCGTGAGCAGTAAATTGGTTCATGGGTTCTTTATCTTTTGATTGGGCAGGGACTGATAAAGGAGCTGGTGGTGAGGTCGGTGTAAAAGTAGGAGATGGTTGGCCAGGGATGGTCAGAGAGGAAGGATGAAGAGGGGGAGGTCGAGGCTGCGGTCTAGGTTTGGGTTTAGGTTTAGGTGGCGGTGGCAAAGGATTGTCTCTGAAAAGAGTATGAGTCATGCCAAATAACTTGGAAGGGTCATATTGTTTAATAGGAGAGAGCATAGAGGCAAAAGGATGGTAAGTTGGACCGATAGAAGGAATAAGAGGTGAACTGGTGAAAAGGGTAGGTCTCTGTTTTTCAGATTCAATCTGAGCAAGTTCAGTTTTTAATCGCCTGATTTCCCTTTCTTTTTGGTCAAATTCAGGACCATTGTATCTGTGGGCTAGCATGGCTCGTAACTCTGAATCGAGTTGGCCAATTCTGGACTGGAGATTTTGGTGGATCTGCTGCATCTGTGCAGAGATGGAGTCAACCTTTGTCTCAAGCTGTTCAGTTCGTAAACTGATTTTCTCAACTTTGGAATTGATATTGACCAAAGTATCATTCTGTGCTCTAGCATTTTGGGTTTGCCAGTTGAGGACTGATTCAAAAGGTTTGGGAGGTTCTAGGTGGCCAGTGGAGGTAATAGGTGAAGGGATAAAGGGTTTGGACACAACATTTCGTTGAGAATCTGTATGGGGTTCCAAAGGAGGAAAGGAAGAAGAGTAATCTGAAGAAGTAGAGGAAAACATCATACAAGCCAGTGGTTGGACGATAGGTGTTGGGTGTGAGAGTGGTGATGGAATCTCAGATTTGCAATGTTTGGCAATCCATGTGAGTTCTTTTCGGTAGATGGGTAATGGAGCCGGTGGAGGTGGAGGATCTGATGGTGGTTTAGGGTCACAGTGGTGACATGGGACAGGAGGTTTTTTCTTTTTGGGTTTCTTTTTCCTTGTGGTTGCGTAATCATCGTCTTCTTCCCAATCATCCCAGCAGGGACAATTTGGGTCACACATGCCGGAACCAGGGGCATCCCATAGGAAATGGCCATTGTGTTTGGCTGGATAAACAGGGTAGCCTTGAGAATTAAACCCTGTAATGGGCAGATCTTCCTGCGCTGTCTGAACAGCTGTGATCATTGAAGAATAGGTAAAGGAGAGCCTAGGAGGCTCTTGTGGAGCACTGGGAGGTGGTTTAAAAGTCATTCTGACTGTTCCATCATGTCGTCTTTCAAACATGCCTTCAGAGGTCTGAATTGGAGCTGTATTGTTGTGGAACTGTTCATAGTTGGAGATCCATTCAAGAGGCATAAGCTTGATGAGCTCATGACGGGGAATTTGTCGGGGAATCTGGATGATTGTCGGGATCTGGTCAGATTCTGCTAACACCATGAGGGTGTCAGAGTGGTGTTCTGGAGCGGGTAGATCTAAGGCATGATTTTGAAGCCTGTAGACCAGTTGGTGATGTAAAGTGGCAATTTTTGCAGAAGAAATTTGTTCAGCACCTTGAATCTGAACTTGGACTTTCAAGGTTGTGGGCAAATTTGGATCTTGGAGAGAAAGATTGAAATTGGGATAGAAAGTGAGTAAAACACTTCCTGCATGAAGGGTTGTGAGGACAGTACCGATAACAGCATCTTGGTACTGTTTAAACCGGGTATCAAGCATAGCAAGTCGAGCGGTAACCGGTAATCCTTTTCTCCCATGAAGGGTAAGGATTAATCTGATGCCGCCAAGATGGAGATGAGTATAACCTTCTCGTTTCCAGTTGGAGAGCAACTCGGAGGGAATCTCCAGAGTGACATATTGCTCAGCAGAGGTGGCTTGAAGAGCACACTGATCCAGGCGGGAAGACTGGATGTATTCTTTAGGGTGAGGGCGTCTGGTAGAGATAAGGGTGCGGATACTGCGGGTAAAGGAGCTAGGTCGTTTATACAACTGATAAGGGCTGAGGAGAGGGTAAGAAGATTCACTGATTTGGGCGGATTCAGGGATGTAGGAGTATTCTACAAGATTTTCAATTTTATTAGTAGTATGAGAAGTGCAAGATTTCGGTAAAGAAAGAGTGGAAGAAAGAGTAACAGGAGGTGAAGAGGAAGTGGATGCCATGAAGGAGAAGTTCTCTCTGCGCCTGAAGTTCTAGAGATCAAAATAGAAAAAGCCTTAAATTATACCATTTTGGGCAAGAAATCGTGAATTTAGAAAACATGAAATTTTCAAGGATGGGTATGGCTCTGGTTCCGGCATGTGTGACCCAAATTGTCCCTGCTGGGATGATTGGGAAGAAGACGATGATTACGCAACATCTTTATTCATCCACTCAAATAAATGCTGACCAAGCTTTCACAAGAAAAAGTAACATCTTTAGTGAAGTAATTTACAGTTCCTTATCATCTTCGTGTGAGTCTATCAGTATGATCCAAAAACATAATAAATCTTGTTAGATCCTGTTTATTGATGTTTAAATGTTGATCATTGTGAAATGTAGAAATGATGACGTGAAGTTTCTTTGGTCCTCAATTAGTGAGATCTTGTTTGATGTTGTTTTCTGAAATGAACTGCCAAATGGAAGTTTTTTTTTTCTTGGGTGCATTTGATGGCTCTTTTCTCCTGATTTTAAGCATGCGCCTGCTTGGAATGGGAAGGAATAGGCTTCAGAGTTGTTATATATGTTGACATGCTCTGGTCATTACAAGTATGTTCAAATTGGAAATTAGAATGAGATATTTATCGATGCTTTTTGAGAGATCTGCATTCTATGCACCATAGCATGATTAATGAAAATGGGTTTAAGGACTGGAAAGATCTGTGGCGGCCCTAGCTTGCAGGAAGGATTTCAATGGTTAATTCTCCCAGAGAGGTTATTGGTACAGTTTTCAAACGACATTGATTAGCAAGTTGCTACTGGGAGGATTGCCGTTCAGTAGAATCTGGCATTACTGGGAAACCAGGTACTCTTAAAGAAACGATATCTGACCAATGCATATTATTACCTGACAGCTGATTTTGTTTGTAAAGTCTGCCTTTTCATACATATGAATGCATATGTTAGTGTTTTCTTCTCCTTTTAATACACATGAATGCATATGTTAGTGTTGTCTTCTCCTTTCCATAAATATGAATGCAAATATTGTTCTTTTCTGAGATGGATGCAATAAATGCTTTTTCTTCTAAATTTAGCTGAAGGAATGTGAGATTCTATCTCATTAAATTAACAAAAACCCAAAACAATGAAAACCCATATTAATGTGATGTGGATAAATTGGCAACATTTGGCTTGTTTCCTCAACGTGAATTAGCAAGCAATAGAGACTAAAAAAGTGGAGTGATAATAACAAGTCATTGTCGCTTGATGAATGCATTTTTAAGCAAAAATAGGTTTGTAACTGAACAAATTTTTCTGGCATGCCAATTTCAAAAAATTAAATCATGTGATTATTAGCTGTAATGAAGGGGATAGTAGGTGCAATCAGGTCGATCCAGGAAAGTTCAACAAAGTTCTGGTATGGCGTAGTGAAATTGGTTTGTGCAACTCAAGAGTCTTTCAGGTGAACGATGATGGGTTTTGATTTATAAATGTTATAAATCTACTGTGAATAGTAATCTAGTAGAATCCTCTATAAGTTCTAGTTATTGAAATTATCTACTTTGTCCAGTTTGAGTTAAGGGCAAATGTAATATGAAAAATAGTTGTCGCATCTTTTAGGTTACCTAACATTTGATCAATCCTATTATGAGGGCTTCAAGATGTCTAACAATATGTAGAATGCCCATGCTCCTACCCATTTTTTATCTTATACAATAATTTGTTTTAGATGCTAATATCTTTGTCGATACGAGTATCAATATTACAATATCTGCGTTTTTTGGGTTTTACATAGGTTCGACTGTTTGACAGTACACACTATCTGAGGCATTTGGAATTAGAGATGTATGGGTTGCTGTTGGGTGGAGTAGTGATGTTCTTCCTGCTGTCAAACGAATGTCTAATGTTGCAGTTGTTGTTCCCAAGTCTGGTGCTAGCTTATGGGCTGATCTTTGGGTATACCCATGCCTGCCATTCTACTTCGATATTCACATTGTTATCTCCTTCATATTAGTGATCAGTAAACACGATAATGTGACTAATGAGTTCGTATTCTCTTTATAGGCAATCCCTGCTGCCTCAAGACTTCACAAAACAAATTGGAGGGCGAGTCAGTGGTCCATCTCCATTGATCCATCAATGGATAGAATTCTGCTACCTTTCAAGCAAGAGGTTATCCCGGGCACATCTCCCTCTGCCCTTGAAACTACTCTGGTTAAGTTGCCTGAAGAACTTCTGAAGGGTAAACCAAGTCTGGGTACTGACTTAATTGCTGGAGTACCCCCGGCTGAAATTCTGGCCAGATGTGAGTTTTTGGAGCCATTATCTGAAGCTACTTTTGTCAAATTATGAGTGGCTGGTTGCTAATCTGCAAAAACCTGCTCCTGTCTTGATGAAACGGCTGCAACATTACTTGTCATCATTAATCCAAAGCTTTCTAGCAAAAGCTACATTGAAAAGTTAATGGCACTGCATGCCAGTGATTATAATGCTGTCAGGGCAATTGGGTCAGGGCAATTAGGTCAGAGCAAAACTTCATTAGGAAAAGAGGCTTCAGCTATACGTTAAATATTACAGGATGTACTGAGATGGCTGAAGTTCTTGAGGTTTTACGAGAAACGAAAGATGATTCTTTGTTTGAACAAAGTTGTTGCCAATCTTGCAGAGTTCGAGAAGAAAGATCACGGAGCGAATGCCACCGATTTCCTCATCATTGTAGCCTCCATAGTTGAAGTTTCCTCATTTGAAGCTGTTTATGCATAAGCTTTTTCCCTGCTCAAGTACAGGAAACTGAAGAATTAACCAGACATGATATGCTGAAAGAGGGAAGTTTTCTTCCTTGAATGTGGCCTTGTGATTTGCAGTGAAGTAATAGGATGATCACTAGCAAGAACCCTGTCAAGGTAGATTTTATGATGTCAACATATTATTAAGCATTTGTCACTTTAGCTCTTTCGCAATGATACATTCATAACATGAAATTAATTATATGATCCTGATTAATCAATTCATTTTCATGAGTTTTAACCTAGTTAAAACTAAGTACAATCATCGTTAACAAATACTGAAATTGGGTAAATATGATCTCGACATTGAAGAATTTGAAAACCCAACCCACAGAGGAAATTACCTACTGCATGGAGATGGAGATGGTCACTTGCGATTTCAATGCGCAAGGTGTGCCCCCGAAACAAGGGAAAAGATTAACGTATCCTCCAGTGAATGAAAACGGCTGGACTAATTCTGATAATAGTTTATTAAATGACAAATCATTGTTGTTGGGTGTTGGTTATATACGTCATTACCACTTCAAGTAGAAGATGAAGGTTGTGCAGGTGATTTCAGAAATAAAATACATTCTGAGAGATGATGGTCTACTATTGCATGCCCCCCAGATTTAAGAATCTTTTGATTGGAGCATTTGGCAACGATTCGACAAATTCTAGATTCAACCTCCTCCACCAAGGGATTCCAACTGAGTTATCAATTATCGTAGCAGTTCTATTAACTAAAATTAGCACATATAATAAAAGAAAAAAACAACAAATACACAGTGAAGTTGAATTGAAAATGAAGTTGAAAGTTGCCGCCCATAGCTGCTGACTAATAATAAAACGAGACAAATTAATTATCCTCAGACCTCTATGTATATGTTATCATAACTTTACTTTCCCTAGCCTGTTATATTCACTTAACACTTGATGCCTAAACCATTAAAACCAAATGACCATAGGGGTATTTACTGTATGTAAAAACAAACAAAAACACGTTAAAAATTTTAAAAAATTAATAATCACACTCTAAATTTACCACTCAACTCTAAAGAATAGCCATACTCTAAAACAATTTACAACCTTTGACGGAGTAGCTATAAGGAAAATCCTTTTCTCAGTAGATTGGCATTGCCCGAGAGTTGCAAGGAAAACAGACGCCTGCAACTGTGCCGGAAGATTCAACTAGCACTGAAAAATATCATAATTTAATTGATATGGACAAATCATCTTATGTAATTGTGATGTCGGGAAGCATTAGTGATCTATATGTGAAGTATTATTGGCGACATTGGTGGTTTTATCTTGTTAAAATGGGGATGGCTTATAGTTACTATTTTATTGTAAACAATCTTATTTAATTAACATATAATTTAAAATCATTATGTAAATCAATCTATTAATTTTCATGATATTTAACTGGGTTAAAACTAAGTGCAATCAATAAATCTCGTTTCCTTTAAAAAACTGCTACGCTTTGATTTTAGTGCTTAATATTTATTAAACTCTTATACAGGGATTTTGAAATCAAACTCGTAACTACAGATTATCTAATTGCGAGTTGCTGTCCATAGCTACTGATTTGTAGTGATTATCTAAGTGACTGAGGTGACAACAATTTTTTTTTTTTTAAATTTTCAATAGCACAATGTGGAATTCAATAATTAAATTCTCCTATTTAATTTTTTTCAAGTTAAATTATTAATTACTTAAACTTTGTTTTAAGTTTTTAATTTTACATGTTTATGCAGAATTGGATTCTTGAGCGTGTTGGACACGACCAACAATGAAATTGACAGGAAACAAACATTAAAACATGTGGACTCCGGTAGCTGCCCTACAAATCCAATAATGAAATTGGATTCTCAGGACCCTCCAATGAAGTTCTAGCCCCGTTGACTCCATCGACTAAAGTTCTGTAAAATAAAAAAAAAGTACATAGAATTCTACCAAATGCAAAATGCATGGAATTTAATTTTTGGCCGTGTGGACCAAAATATAATTTAACGAAAAAGGAAAAAAATAGTAAGATTTTTAGAATGTGTGGATAGTGATCCATATTTTACCGAAACAACTTGTCTCAAACATCAAGATGATTGATATATTTTTTTTAATAATATCAACTTTCATATCTTTCTACCCCCAGAGCACATGCTCACATTCAAGTCTATATTGCTAATTTGAAAAAGAAAATTAAATCAAATCAACACCAAAGCAATGAAAAGTAAAGCTTTTGAATTTTAACTCCAGCTGGCAAACGTATTTAGCGTTTTCAAATTCTTCCCATTGCATATCTTTTTCCTCCATCAATGCAATATTAAGTACCTTTTCTTTATCATATTCTTTTCTTTGCATTTCTTCTTCCTCCGTCAATGCAATATTTGAACAATTAGGAAAGAGCTTAAGAACATAAAAAATCTCCTAGGTTAATATGGTACAACAAATTTAAATTCTCAATTATAATACATAATAATTAAACTAATAATTATTTATTTACTTATTTTAGTAATTTCACCTAAGAATAATATTGTCATTAGAAAAAATTTAATAAGTGGAGTGGTTTTATACAAAATCAACTGCATACAGTAATAAGTGAGTATACATTTTAATTCTCGGGACCCTTCAATGAATTTCTAGCCCTGTTGACCCACCGGTTATGGCTAAAGGTCTGTAAAACAAGTAAATAGAATTTTCACAAAGTGCAAACCTTGTCGAATTTAATTTTTGACCGTGTGGATCAAAATGTAAATTAAAGAAAAAGACAAAACAAAAAAGAGGTAAAATTTCCAAAACGTGTGAAAGATGACTCATGATTTATTAAAACGACTTGCCTCGAATATCAAGACGATTCATTTTTTTTTAATTCTTTTTGAAAGAATATCAACTCCCATATTTTTCCACTCGCAGAACATGTTCACATTCAAGTCTAACTTGCTAATTTGGAAAAGGAAATCAAATCAAATCAATACCAAAGCAATGAAAAGTAAAACTTTTGGATTCTAACTCCAGCTAGCAAACGTTTGAATTCTATAATTAAATTCTTCTGCTTCATTTGTTTTAAGTTAAATTATTAATTACTTAAACTCTGTTTTAAGTCTCTAATTTTATGTGTTGGCGTCTATGCAGAATTGGATTCTTGAGTGACTTGGACATGACCACAATGAAATTGATGGCAAACAAACATTAAAACGTGTGGACTCCGATAGCTGCCGTGCAACTCCACAATAATAATAATTGAGTACGCACCTTAGATTCTCGGGACCCCTTCAATGAATTTCCAGCCCCGTTGACTCCACCAGCTAAAGCTAAAGTTTTGTAATAGAAAAAAGGTCAATAGAATTTCTAGAAAATGCAAAACTTGTGGAATTTAATTTTTGGCCTTGTGGACCAAAATGTAAATTAAAGAAAAAGACAAAAAAGAAAAGGGGCAAGATTTATAAAACGTGTAGAAGGTGGTCCATGATTTATTGGAATAACCTGCCTCGAATATTATAATGATTGATTTTTTTTTTATTTTTTTAAATAATATCAATTCCCATATCTTTCCACTCCTTGAAAATGCTCACATTCAAGTCAAATTAAATCGACACCAAAACAATGAAAATTGAAAAGTAAAACTTTTGAATTCTAACTCTAGCTGGCAAACGTATTCAGTATTTTTAAATTCTTCGAATCGCTTATCTTCTTCCTCCATCAATGCAATATCAAGTATTTTTTTTCTTTTTCGTAATCTTTTCTTTGCATTTCTTTTTGCTCCATTAATGTAATTTAACTTCTTTTTTTATTTGAACGGCTCGGAAAGAGTTGAAGAACATAAAAAAGCTCTTGGTTTTATACGGTAAAACAAATTTAACTTATAATTATTCAACTAACAATTATTTATTTACTTATTTTAGTAATTTCACCGAAGAATAATAATGTAATTACAAAATATCTAGTGCGTTGGATGGTTTTATACAAAATCAACTATATACACACATGCAGATGCAGATGCAAATAATATTTTTAAATAAGAAAATTGTGTATTGAGATGAATAAGATGTTGCTATGATTTTATTTTAGGAAAGCTTGGTGGTGGGAACGACATGAAGTTGCGAGTTGCTGCACACAGTTCTGAGTAATAATAAAACAAGACAAATTAATTAAACTCAGGCCTTGACGTATATGTTATCTTAACTTTACTCACCCTCGTTTGATGATATTCATTCTTGGAGCTAAGGGCGCATGTAATATTTGTAATTGTATTAAGTATATATAAATGTGATTTTCAAAATCAAGTTCTAAAAAGCTACCTCTTCCCTATTTTTCAAAATCTGTTGTAGGATAGATTGATTTTTTAAAAGTAATTTTTAAAAAATTTTACCAAACACCAAAACCAGCTTTTAACTTTTCAAAATCACTTTTGAACTTTCAAAAAGAAATCTCAAACGAACCATTACTCTTGTTGTCTTGCTAATAATTTTAGTCTAATTTTAGTTCTACTGCTACCACTACTCAAGGTAAGCGAACGTTATAGATGTGGCAAAATCAATAATTAAATTCATAAATGTTAACATATATGTTTCCATAATATTGATTTTGATGATAACAAACAAGATTAAGAATGATTAATCTTTTAAGCTCAAATTATTTAATATTCTTTTTAAATAAATCATTATTTTTACATTATAAAGGTTTTATATTTAATGGAAAAATGATTTTATGAAATTGATTGTTTTTATTCTTTTTAAATAAATCATTATTTTCACATTATAAATGTTTCATATTTAATGGAAAAATGATTTTATGAAATTGGTTGTTTTTCAAAGTTTATGGTTTAATTGAAAGAATTTTGAAAACTTTGAAATAAACAAGTATTGCTTGAAATTTTGGAGAATGACTTATTTGAAAAGTGTCATAGCATTTTGGGCTATACCATAATTTCATAAAGTTTTGGGATTAACAAAGCATTACTTAGAAATTCTGAAATTGGACCTATGTGCAAAGTTTCATGACATTTTGGGCCGTAATATAGTTTTATAAAGTTTTGAGATCAAACTATAAATTTGGAAAATACTTTCACTGTAGTAATCACTGTAGCAAACGGCTAACCGTTTATTTAAAACGGCTAACCGATAATTTCCAGAAAGTATGTTATGCAAAGTATTGTTAAAATGATGATTCTGGAAAATAACGGTGAACCGTTTACTGAAAACGGTTAACCGATTATTTCCAGATTGCTAACCTTGAACCGTTTAGTAAGAACGGTTAAACCAAATTTGTTTTGCAGGTCTCTGGAAATTAATGGCGAAAGGGTAAGCCTAAACGGCTAACCGTTTATTTAAAAATTGGTCCAACGGTAACTTTGACCGGCCTAAACGGTTAACCGTTAATGATTAACGGTGAACCATTTTCGAGCAGACAGTCTAGAACGGCTAGTTTTTCAGCTCCAACTATAAATAAGCTCAATCCAATTCAAACAAGAAGAATTCCAACGATCATCATTGAGCAAAATATTGAGAATACAACTTTCATTGAGCTTTAAATTCTTGTATTCATCTCATTCATTCACACATTGAGCTTTCATTTGTGATCAAACACATTGTGTGAGAGAAATTCATTTGTAATCCTTTTTGTAAAATCAAGTTAAAAGATTGTAAGTGTTGAGATACACTTGGGTTAAGAGATTGGGGATAATCTCTTGTTGTAAAGGTCCATTGACACCTTGGAAGTCAATTGTAAGCGTTTGAAGCCTTGGGAGGTTAGCTTAGTGAAATCCTCAAGCCCGGTGAGCTTGGAGGCGTGGACGTAGGCGGGGATTGCCGAACCACGTAAAAATCATTGTGTTTGTTTTCTCTTCCCTTACTCTTTTAATATTGTGCATGATTGAATTTATTGTTTTCAATTTGATTAAGGCAATAGATTAAATTGTTGTGTGGTTTGCCTAGGATAATTTTTAAAATCCTAATTCACTCCCCTCTTGGGTTGCCTAGTTAGTATTTCAATAAAAGCGTAAACTGATTTTCCTGACTAAATAGAGTTGCGCAATTTCATCAATTTGGAAGAATTGACATTAATGGACTGGCCTTTCTTGCCATATAACTATAATCCTTTTAGAAATATTTTTTTGTTAATTATTTTCTTTTAAGTTAATTTCAATTTCAAAAAGAGATATCTTAAGTTGTATATACTCTACCGGGAGTTCCTTCAGAACAATTTCCTTATTCCAATAATAACGAAAATGTGGTGTTAAGTAAATAAAAGCACTAGGTCGGCCATGCTACTATTTCGGCCCTGGCATGGATCACCTCAGCCAAGTGGTATGAACAGAACACGGGGATAAACATGAGCCAACCAGATACGAGTGCCGGCCAGGGTAATATACCGACCAGAGTCATATACCGAGCCGATACCAATTCCCCAAAAAGCGGGAACACGATCTCACAAAATCACGGTAGTTGCGCTTTTCCCAGAACCATTGCGGGAGACGCGAGATCCCATGTTTGCCCACAATGTAGCAGTTAAAGTCCCATGAGGGGCTGCTACTACCCGAAAAAGGGGATGAAGGGTAAATGGAAACGTGGGACAACAGCTATAAAAGAAGAAGAAATCGATGAAGACAGGGACAAAAAAAACGGAGAGAGGGAAAACGCTGTCAAATTGCAACTAGGCCATTTTCTTACAAATTTTGAATAAACTAGAAACCATTCTTGAATCCAAATTGCACTGTTTTCCCGTAAATACCTTGTGCTAACTTAGGCATCGGAGGGTTTACGCCGGCAAAACCACCGGCGTCTCTGATCCGTTTTTGGTGAACGCAGGTCTAGTAAGAGAAATGAGGGTGATTCAACCCCAGTGGTTTGAGCAACAGTTGATAACATAAACGTTGGTGAAAGAATTTGGTCGGTCAAAGGGCGAGCAGATTTCAGCATCAACATTTTGGCGCCGTTTGTGGGGATCTGGATAAAAAGCTACCACCGAATTAGTATTTACCAGAGAAAGAGCGAATGATTAGACATGGATGTGCCAAGGAAGGACGCTTTGAGGGAGGATAACGAAGATGGGGAGACAATCACTCTTCGGGAAATTGCAAATGAAGCCCGAGAGAGGATGATGCAAGATCGATTGGAGCGGATGGAGAAACAAATGGAGACTCTCGCAACCATACTGTACGAGCTGAGGGATGAGCGAAGAAGGGATTGTGAAACCCCCGTGGGGAGAGATGATGTTGGAGCAGAACCCAGCCTCCGGAGGCGTAGAGTCGAGGAAATCCCTCCGCCGGCAGACCAACCTAATGTGGTGCATCCCTACAGAAGCACTGGTCGGGTTCCAGGAGAACGAGTAGATGAATGGAGGGACCAATCTCTCCCCGGACGGGTACTGGAAGTCAATGCCCGAGGGGCCAGTGTTGATGAAGGAGAGCTCAGACAGCGGTTGCACAATGCCGAGCTAGAACGAGACCAGATAGCTGCACGTGATCCTGACCGTGCTGTAGAATTGGAAGGGGAAGTGCGCAGATTGGCGCAGGTGATGGAGGAGATACAGGGCAGGAGAAAGCCCCCGAGCTAGAGGATAATGCTGGATGAAGAATCTCTGTTATCAACCGAGATCATGGGTACAGTAATCCCAAGAGATTTCCGCTTCCCCGACCTTAAATACTCTGGTCGAAGTGACCCTCTGGTGCATATTGAGCGTTTCAACGACATGACGGGGGTGCAGATGTTGACACCAGCTCAGAGGTGCAGGGTGTTCCCGTTGACACTCGAGGGGCGAGCCCGAAAATGGTACCGCAAGCTGCCCCGAGAGGTATAAAAGGGTACGAACAGATGTGCCAAGAGTTGGCCAAACAGTTCCGAGGGGCAGTAGCCCCAGAGGACGACATGATGGAACTGGTGGGGATGAAACATGAGGAGCATGAGTCCCTTCGGGATTTTGTAAAGCGATATCACCGGGCCGTGCTAGATTTGGGAGCTTTTAATCACCTACAGGCGTTGAGGGGATTAAAAGAAGGTGTAAGAATCGGCCGATTGTGGTATAACTTAAGAAGCCCCCTAGTGCAGAATTATTCGGCGGGGTATGAACAGGCGAGGTGAGATATAGAAATCGAAGAGGAGAAATCGGCAAGGATAAAGAGTGAACAAGTGGAAGAGCTGAGGTGAAAAGAACAGAGAGCCCCGAACGGGAGTAGATCGGGAAAACGAGCTGGGAAATCCTCAGTTATGGGCGGAATATCAGCTCGGTCCAGCCCTTACCCCATAGCTCAGAGACCACAACAGTTCCAACACAGCCGGGCCCAACCTCCGCGCACCCCGTTCCCGGAGCGGCAACGAGAATTCAGGCAGATGGCTGCCCACCCTTATCACAACACTCCCAGAGCGTTACATGCAACTGGTTCTAGGGCTGGACGACCAGATCAGCTAGCGACTATACCAGCCCGAGATGACATTCATGATAGCCGAGCAGTTCAGCTGGTAGACCAGAGCTTGGCATATAGACAATACACTCCATTAAAGATCTCCATAGAGGAATTGTATGAGAGGATCGAGGGACGAGGCCTGCTGTACCCTCCAGCCCCTATAACAAAACCGGCTCACCGACGGGATAAGAGCAGATTCTGCAAATTCCACGACACTCACGGTCACACTATCAGCCAATGTCGTGACCTGAAGATTCAGGTGGAGGATTTAGTGAGGAACCGATACTTGGATGAGTACGCAGATAGAGTGTCCCCTGTCATTGAATCACAGTACACGCGGGATGAAGGAGTTGAGAGGGGTCTGGAATGTGAACAGCCGACCATCCGTGTGATAGCAGGAAGGCCAACATTGGTCGGGGATTCGAACAGAGCACGGAAGAACTATGGGAGATACGCCATGACTAGCAAAGAGGTGCTTCTAAATTTGCCAGCAGCCAAGAGAGTAAAAGTGCGGCAAGTTCCCATTATGTGGACGGAGGATGACGAAAAGGGTATTTTGTATCCTCATGAGGATGCACTGGTGATTAAAGCATTGATGGCTGGTACAGAATTGCAGCGAATACTGGTGGACATGGGCAGCTCAGTCGATATTCTGTTTAAGTCGGCCCTAGATGATATGGGGATTTCAGACCTAAAGCTGGAGCAGACGAATACATCCTTGAAGGGATTTGGAGGGGGACGGTTAACTCTCATGGGGATCATTGAACTTCCGACTACTGTGGGGACAAAGCCGTTTGAAAGAACGATGATGCTGGACTTTGTCGTGGTAGAGGAAAGAAGCCCTTACCAGATGATATTAGGGAGACCGTTCATGAGGATAAGCCAATGCGTTATATCAACGCATTACTTGGCACTGAAATACAGAGTAAACGGAGTGGTTGGCGTAGTAAAAGCCGACCAGAGGATGGTAAGGAACTGTTATGCTACAGCAGCCAAGGAGACACTACAGGTTACTTCTCTAGATAATGCTGGAGATTCTAAAAAGGGTCGCCAAGAACCTGTTGAGAAGCTAGAAGAGATTGTGGTAAGCAAAAGCAACCCGAGTAGGGTGATTAAGATTGGATCAGGATTGGTCAGGACAGTGAAAGACGAGCTGGTAAAGTGCCTACAGTCCCATGCAGATATATTCGCCTGGTCTCACGAGGACATGCCAGGAATTGATCGCAGGGTAGCTTGCCACAAGTTGGCAATCAAGAAGAGGGCGAGGCCGGTGAGACAGAAAATGAGATACTTTAACCAGGAAAGGTATGAGGCCATAAACACCGAGGTGGAGAAGCTGTTGAAAGCAGGATTTATAAGGGAAGCCAAGTATCTGGAATGGATTTCCAATGTAGTACTGGTAAAAAAGGCCAACGGGAAGTGGAGAATGTGTGTGGACTTCACGGACCTCAATAAGGCATGCCCGAAGGACAGCTTTCCCCTACCCAAAATAGATCAGCTGGTGGACTCAACAGCAGGTCACAATCTGCTCAATTTCATGGATGCCTTTTCTGGATACAACCAGATACCCATGGACGAGTAGGATGAGGAAAGTATCACCTTTATAACTAACATGGGTTTGTTTTGCTACAGGGTAATGCCTTTCGGCCTAAAAAATGCAGGAGCCACCTATCAAAGGTTAGTAAACAAGATCTTCAAACCGTTGATTGGACACACTATGGAGGTGTATGTAGATGATATGATTACAAAGTCCAAAGAGCCGAGGGATCATGTGAAGCATCTAGAAGAGACCTTTGAATTGCTGAGGAAGTACGAAATGAAATTGAACCCAGACAGATGTGCATTCGGGGTTAGCTCAGGCAAGTTCTTGGGATTCCTGGTAAGCCACCGAGGGATCGAGGCCAACCCGGAAAAAATACGGGCGGTGACAGAAATGAGGTCCCCACGGACAGTTAAGGAGGTGCAGAGCCTTACAGGGAAGTTGGCAGCATTGAACCGATTCATCTCGCGGGCCACAGATAAATGCCACCCTTTATTCCAAACCATAAAGAAAGGGAGAAAGATGGAGTGGACATCAGAGTGCGAGGAAGTATTTGGGCAGCTGTAGGAATATTTGACCCGCGCCCCGTTACTATCGACTCCGAGAGAGGGTGACCAGCTGTTTCTGTACTTGGCAATTTCTAAATGGGCTACCAGTTCGGTATTAGTCAAGGAAGAAGAAGGAAAGCAACACCAGGTATACTACACAAGCAAAGCCCTGGTAGACACAGAAACCAGATATCCATTGATGGAAAGGTGGGTGCTGGCTCTAATAACGGCAACACGAAAACTCCGACCATATTTCAGGCCCACCAGATTGTTGTAATGACTGACCAGCCCCTTCGGCAAACACTTCAAAAATCAGATGCATCTGGTCGGTTAGTAAAATGGTCCGTGGAGCTAAGTGAATTTGACCTCTCCTATAGGCCCCGAGGAGCAATCAAAGCCCAAGCTCTGGCAGAATTTATGGTTGACCGAGCTGAGCTAGGGGAAGAAATTCGGGAGGAGCAACCAATAGAGAAGGAGAAAATAGAGGGGGTGTGGTTGGTAATGGTTGACGGATCATGTAGTGAGCAAGGATCCGGAGCAGGAGTTGTAATACGGAGCCCAGAAGGAACCGAAATACCGTATGCAGTGAAGTTCGAATTTCAGCTCACAAACAACCAAGCTGAATATGAAGCCTTTATTACCGGGCTCGGACTTGCACACGCTTTAAGAGCAGAGAGGGTAAAAATTCGAGCAGATTCCCAATTGGTATGTAATCAGCTCAATGATCAGTTCCAAACAAGGGGAGAGAAGATGGGTCTTTATTTGAAGAAGGCGAAGCAGATGATTGGGCTTTTCCAAGAGGTGGAGGTAGAGCAGATATCCCGGAATGAGAATTACCGAGCGGATATGTTGGCTAGGATGGCTGCAATTGCAGATCCGAAATTACCTAAGTCGGTTCCACTAGAGGTAAGGACCTCGCCAAGTATAGGAGAGGAAATAGAGGTGATGAGAGTAAGCACTGGTGAATCCTGGATGGACCCGATTCGCGCATATGTGCGCGATGGAGTTTTACCAGAGGACAAAAGGCAAGCAAGAAAATTAAAATGCCGAGCAGCGAGGTACACGCTACTAGATGGAGTGCTGTACCGCCGAGGGTTCATCTTACCCCTTTTGAGATGTTTGGATGATGAGGAGGCAGATTATGTACTAAGGGAGATCCATGAAGGAATATGCGGCAATCACTCGGGAGCAAGAACTTTAGCCTTCAAGGCACTCCGGCAAGGATACTTCTGGCCGACCATGCACCAGGATGCGAAAAGGATGGCAAAGAACTGTAAAACCTGCCAAAGCTTCTCTGAGATTCCTGCACAACCCCCAGAAAAGTTGACCACTATGACATCTCCGTGACCTTTCGCTCAATGGGGAATCGACTTGATTGGTCCGTTACCTAAGGGTCGAGGAACGGCGACACATGCAATTGTGGCAATAGACTACTTCACCAAATGGGTAGAAATGGGAGTCTTCAGCCAAATCACGGAGAGAAAGACAACGTATTTTATTTGGAAGAATATCATCTGCAGATACGGGATCCTCTATGCCATCATTACAGACAATGAGAGGCAATTTGACAACAGTAACTTCAGGAAATTTTACCGAAATTTGGGGCTGGACCTGAAGTTCTGCACCCCCGCACACCCCCAGGCAAACGGACAAGTGGAAGCAGCCAACAAAGTGATAAAGAAGCTCTTGAAAATTAGATTGGGAGAGAAGAAGGGAGCTTGGGTTGACGAACTACCAGGAGTATTATGGGCCTACCGGACAACTCACAAAACCGCCACAGGGGAAACCCCGTTCGCTTTAGCTTTTGGTCATGAGGCGGTAGTCCCAGCAGAAATTGGAGTGGGGACACATCGAACGGAATATTTCACTGAGGAGCAAAACGACGAGCAGATCTGCTTAAGCCTGGACCTGCTTGAGGAGAAAATAGAAAGGGCCTCGCAGAAAGTGGCCCAGTGTCAGTAAAGGGTCATGCGTTATTACAACAAGAACGTATGCGTGAGGTAGTTCCGAGCAGGAGATTGAGTACTTAAGAAGGTGAACCAAAACACCAGGGATCCTAACCATGGCGCTCTTGGCCCGAAATGGGAAGGCCCGTACAGGGTGATACGAGCCACTGGACCAGGAGCTTATAAGTTAGCATACCAAGATGGACGAGATGTAAAGAGGTCGTGGAACGCCGAGCACTTGAAGAAGTATTTCTAGTAAGCAAAGTGCTCTACTAAATCCTCATTTTGATAAATTATTTCTATTAACTGCATGATGGCTTGTTGCGCATGTATATGTTATGTATTTTTGTAATACATTCAAATTTCAAATAAAGATGAATTCAGCATGAAATCCCCCTGCTAGCAAGCCCAATAAAAAGTTCGCTAAGGCAAGTAAGTGCCTGTTTCTGCTCGGTCAACGAAAGACCAGCAGCTAATTTTATGAAAATTTTACTAAGGCAAATAAGTGCCTGTTTCTGCTCGGTCAACGAAAGACCAGCAGCTAATTTTACGAGAATTTTACTAAGGCAAGTAAGTGCCTGCTTCTGCTCGGTCAACGAAAGACCAGCAGCTAATTTTACAAGAATTTTACCTCGTTGACCGAGCAGCTAATTTTACGAAAATTTTACCAAGGCAAGTAAGTGCCTGCTTCTGCTCGGTCAACGAAAGACTAGCAGCTAATTTTACGAGAATTTTACTAAGGCAAGTAAGTGCCTGCTTCTGCTCGGTCAACGAAAGACCAGCAGCTAATTTTACGAGAATTTTACTAAGGCAAGAAAGTGCCTGCGTCTACTCGATCAACGAAAGACTAGCAGCTAATTCGACGAAAATTTTACTAAGGCAAGTAAATGTCTATTCCTGCTCGGTTCACTAAGGAACCAGTAGGCAAAACTAGATAAATTGTCCAATTATTTTACAGAAACAATCTATGAGCAAAAACCAGATAAGAAAGCCAATAGAGAGCATCTAAAAATTTATAAATGTTCAATTATTTACAAAACAAATGCGAGTTTATACAAAAAATAGACTTAAAGATTAGGAGAGTCAACGGCTCCAGCAGCTGAAGGATCAGCAATCTCGGGAGGTAAAGTATCAGCAGTCTCAAGAGGTGGGAGATCAACAATACCGGGAGGAGGAGGCACGGACCCTTGACCCACTTCGAAAGCACGTCCCCCAGCTTCCCCCTCATGCACCCCATCCAAAGGAGCCTCCATCTGCTCCTGCTCACCCTACTCCTCATCTCCCTAGCCGGCCTCAGCCATATATCTCTCCACTCCAGCCCCCAGCTTGCTCATGTCCAGCTCGGGGTATTCTTCCTTAAGCACAGACATGATGCACTTATAGCTGAAAGCAACCCCGGAGTTATACTCGACATCCAGCTGATCATCCACATCAGCGGATTTGCCTTTCTCCTCAGCCAGCTGTTCACTCAGGGATTTGATATCTTCCTTAAGGGCGGTCCTCAGAGTATCTCTTTCACTTTGAGTAGCCTGAAGATCGGACTTCAGGTTACCCAACTCACCCTCAAGTTTGGAAGAAGTAGACTCAGCAACCGCAACTTTCTTCTCTAGCTCCGTAATCTGCCTGTTCAGCTTGGCCAGCTTCTCCTTCGAGCGATCAGCAGACTCAACCCTCTTCTTCAAGTCCTGGTTCTCAGCTTGGAGCTTCTTCTCCTGGCGCGTGATCCTATTCTTGTAACAAGATACTATGGTGGCCAACTTGAAGGAGACCCTTTGGACAGAACCAGCTAGTTCATTGAGATTCATGCTCTCAATGTCCTGGACCATCTTCGGTCCCACTGACTTCCCATAGTCCCTCTGATACAGGGTCAGGTAATCACCCTGATCACGAGACGGAAGAGGGGAGGATCGGTCCCCAGAGCGTGTGCTGACCTCAGAACTCTTGTCATTAGTTTTCTCCCCGACACTCTTACGAGGTGGAGGAGGGGGCAGAGCAGGAACAGAAGCCTTGAAGGGCCAACACTGACTTTCTTCGGAGGCGGAGGAGGGTTGCTGGAGCTGCTCGGAGCCCGACCACGCTTTCTTGTCATCGCACTGAGGATCTTATTATCCATTCCAACTGCTATGTCCACTAAACCCGAACCGACCAGGCTTGTTGGTGACAGGAGGTCTTGACAGGTAGACGCGTTCACCAGAGCAGTCTCCACCTGAAGCAAAGGTCGGTCCTCAAGCCCCCCGATCAAACCCCACGACTCTGAAATAGCAAAAAAGGTTAAAGAACCCAATAAGTGGCAATTTGATTAAGAATTTAGGCAAAAAATGAACGACCTGGGGTGACAAAATGTGTTGGAAGGTAAATATCACAACCCAACGAATGAGCTGCAGGACACCAACTTCCCCCAGCAAAGAAGAATTTGTTCTTCCAATTTTTGCACGAAAAGGGGAAACCGGTGATTGATTTCCTCTTCACAGAGCTCGACATGAAATAATACCAGCCTGCTTCCCTCGGCCTGCTCCTCAGCTGGTATAGATGCTTCACTTCAACAAGGGAGAGCTCCTCTGATCCACACCTCTCCCACAGCACATACATAACTGAGAGAACCCTCCACCCGTTGGGATGTAGCTGACCTGGGGCCAGGTACATACCACCCAGTATCTTAGCAAAATAGTGTTGAAGGGGCAGCCGAGCTCCTAATCTGAAACTCTCCAGGTGCATCGTTACATACCCCCACAGAGGCCGACTAGGAACATCACCTTTCCCAGGAACCACCAGAAGAACCTCCTCAGGAATGTTGTAAAGGTTCCTAAGCTTGAACAGATCAGTTTGGGTGGTGGCACAAGCTATGTAGTCAATAGGATAAGAATCCGCCTCTACCCTATGACCAAGGTTCCGTCTCCGAGGGGGTCCGCTCGGTCCGGAACTGCTCCCTCACCATCACCAACTCCTTCGGGGACCCCAACCCCACCGAAGCTATGGTTCTCACCAGAGCTCGACGAAGGTCCACCTTTATTCCCTACAAGCTCTAGTTCGGGGGAGGGAGAAACAGCCAAGGGGCGTGGGTACTCAAGGGTATCCCTACCATGGGAGGGGCCTACACTACTAGAGGGGCGTAAAAAATAGTGGGCATTGACAAGTTAAGGTCTAAATCCCCTACTTCTTCGTCACTCTCATCAGTAATTAACTTCCTCTTCCGATTTGACATACCGGAATCCCAAAAGAAAACAAAGAAAACTCGAGTATACGGATACAGAAGGGGGCAACACAGAACCCAATCAACAAGAACCAGAGAAGAAATTAAAAGTAATACCTGAATTGAACTGGTACTGATAGCGCGGCTGTGATAGAAGAAAAACCCAGCAAGTGGATGCTCCGGACACGAGAAGTGTGATCAAAGTTCAAAGAGGGGGTTGGTTAACGACAGAGAGACGAATAACAAAACGATGAAGATTTAAGTCTAGGGATTTGAAACGAAAAGGGGAAAATGAAAGCATTTAAGTGATGGGGATGCCAGCTCACTCACCGAATATCGAGGACAGATAGCCCGTCGTTTCAAATTTCAAATATGAAGAGTCTGGAGATGCCACGTCACTAACCGTTACAAGAGGCCAGGATAGATGTAAGCCCAGATATGCAATGGACATGCTAATTTAGGCCCATGCTCAGGTCGGAATCTCCCCAGAAGAAAAATGGTACCTCTGGTTCGTCCCGGTAAACAGAAGATCAGATGAGAAGCTCCCCGGGTTGGTGAGATTTGACTATCAGTTTATACTCTTAACTCATTTCACTCGCAAGACCAGAAACTCGGGGACTGATGTTAAGTAAATAAAAGCACCAGGCCGGCCATGCTACTATTTCCGCCCCGGCATGGATCACCTTAGCCAAGTGGTATGAGCAGAACACGGGGATAAACATGAGCCAACCAGAGACGAGTACCGGCCAGGGTAATATACCGACCAGGGTAATATACCGACCAGAGTCATATACCGAGCCAATACCAATTCCCCAAAAAGCGGGAACACGATCCCACAGAATCACGGTAGTTGCGCTTTTTCCAGAACCGTTGCGGGAGACGCGAGATCCCACGTTTGCCCACAATGTAGCAGTTAAAGTCCCATGAGGGGCTGCCACTACCCGAAAAAGGGGGGATGAAGGGTAAATGGAAACGTGGGACAACGACTATAAAAGAAGAAGAAATCGATGAAGACAGGGACAGAAAAAAGGAGAGAGGGAAAACGCTGCCAAATTGCAACCAGGCCATTTTCTTACAAGCTTCAAATAAACTAGAAACCATTCTTGAATCCATATTGCACTGTTTTCCCATAAACACCTTGTGCTAACTTAGGCATCAGAGGGTTTACGCCGGCAAAACCACCGGTGTCTCTGATCCGTTTTTGGTGAACGCAGGTCTAGTAAGAGAAAGGAGGGTGATTCCAACCCCAGTGGTTCGAGCAACAGTTGATAACATAAACGTTGGTGAAAGAATCTGGTCGGTCAAAGGGCGAGCAGATTTCAGCATCAACAGGTGGTAAATTAGAAATATAATATACAGGTGTTGATTAGATATCATGATTGGATGGATTATGCGAAAAAATGGAGAATTTTAATTTATTTTTTGTTGAATGTTAATTTTTCAGGTTATCTTGATTTCAATTTGGAATAATAATTTGGTCATAGATTTCAGCCATAAGCTATCATAGTCTAGACTTAATGGTACCATTATTCTTGATGAAGGCAATGACTCCCAATCCTCTTATAAAAAATATTTTCAACTATTTTGACGACAAACCTCTCTTACAGTTAATAGTCTCTAAAAATAGATAGATTTATTGTTGTCATGACAAAATAATTTATCGTAATGAAATATAATTAATGCGTCAAAATTATCAGGTATATATTCTATTTTACTTTTTCAATGCAGCACTTTTTTTTTAATATATAAAATAATCAGCTATGCCCCTGAGGCATTTTCTAGGAATAGCTTTTGGCTTCTGCTTACCTCTGTTTCTCTTGTAATTTTCTTTTTCAATTTTTTTTAATGAAGTTAATTAATAAAAGAAGAAGGGCAGGTTTTTCCAAGTCACGCATTATTTGACCACCGTCAATCAAGAAACCAACCAAGTTAATTTCTCTCCATGATTTCCAAAAGCTAGAAAATTTTGTTATTTTTATTTTATTTTATTTATTTTATTTTATTTTTATCACAAGGAAGTTGTATTCAATTTAGACAATACAATAGTACAGCAGCAAAACATCCAAGATCTTATTACAGCTTCAAAGTAAAATATTGCAGTACACAACAGACAATCCTTATGATATTCATAGTAAATTCACGAAGTGAACAGGCCACTGATATCTTAAGCAGCAGCCACAGCTTCGGTAGGCTTCGAATCTGATTCTGCTGATGCTGGTTTTTCCTCTTCCCAGAAGGCAGTCTTCTTCCCGGCCTTAGAAACAGTCTGGAGGACAGCGTCGGGCTGCACGTTGCCCTTCACAGTCACCTTTTGCTCCTTCAAATCAATGTCGAATGTTTCCACACCATCCATTTTCCCCAACACTCTCTTCACTGCTCCATAGCAGCCCTCGCATGACATGTCAACCTTAAGGACAACGGTCTGAGACATAGCAGGACTTGAAATAAAAAAAAAGAACGACAAAAATTGATTTTTTTTTTGGGGGCTTTTGTTTTCGTTTTGTTTTTGATGCTATTATCGGTAACGATTTTGCTTTCTATAGAGGAAAAAATGGGTGACGGGCTCTAACGATAAATCAATTTTGTTTGTGGAAATATAAATCAATTTCACCTGCTTTTTAAAGTACAAATACAGAAATAGAATTTTCACAAAATACCAAACATGTGGAATTTAATTTTTGGCCGTGTAGACCAAAATGCAAATGAAAGAAAAAAGAAAAAAAAAAGACTTAAAGACTTCTAAAACATGTGGAAGTTTTTAGACTTTTTTATAATGATGGGTTTTCCAAAGGGAAAAAAAACATAACAACACTTCTAAGACTTATTTTGATGATCACATGTACACTCTTTAATTTTATAAATGGATGTATAAATACTTTTTTTACAAATATGTATTACTTTTTAACATCATATTTTTGTTTATTATAAATATTTAAAGTTAATTTTAGGTTCATATATAATAATAGAGTATAATTGTACAATCGTTCTCTTACTAAACACAAATACACAAATGCAAATATTGAAAGAAAGGGAAGAAAATTAATGCATGAAAGACTTATAGAAGACAACCAAGTAAATCAACTATAAGCTAGGTGCATAAATTGTTAGATGTGTTATAAGTAAATAGCGAATGACATAAAGCCCTCTTGTGAGCTACAGAGAGAGAGAGAGAGTAGTTAAAGATATAGAGTGGGTGGTTCAAAAAAAAAGGTGATAATGTTTGTTCTATTATTAATAATATAGAAAAAAAACATGTCTAAACATTATTAAGTGTATTCTAAAAAATAAAAGGTAACTTAAATTTATTTTTATTTTGGTCATCATATAATAAAATAACACTTTTATAATAAAATTTATCACAACAACCAAAACAACTAAGTTTACTAAATACTCTAATCAGCAACTTATCTCATCCGCACAATAGAAGCAGATTATTTAATTAGCCACTACAATCTCAAACTGGCCCATACTCAAAAATGGATTCTTTGAGTAACTTAGAGGAGTTGGGATGACCTACAATGAAATTGACATTCTTGTGGCGCCTAAACACAATTATAATATTGAAGAAAATAAAATTTTTTATTAAGTGTTTAAAACTAAATTTAGACAATGAATTTGGACTTTCTTCAATCCTATTTTAATTATTAAACAGATTACTTGGTTCTAATAACTTTGCAATGCAAAATAAATAGTTAAATTAATAAATTATTAACTAATTTTCAAATTCATAAATTGTTAACTAGTTTCCTGACATATATATCTAAAGTTGTAAGTTGCTTAATTTCATCAACTTGGAAGAATTGACAGTAATGGAATGGTCCCCTTTCGAAATATAAAGCCTTAAGCTATAATGATAATTTTACTAGTTGTTTACTTTGAGTTCCTAGCTGGAAAAGATATCACATGTTTCATTGCCATTCTAGACACTAGGTGGCAAGCTTTCGAAAAAGCCTTGATTACTGCTGTCAAAGCAGGACTCAACCAAGGTCATGTTGTGCTCCAGGTAGAACCAAACTTCACCCTTGACATACACAAGCCATCCCTCACAGATGCCATTAAGGTATTAATTCAAGTCAATGGTTTAACCATGAAACCTAATGAATCTACCTTAGCAATTCACCACACCATGACCTATAAAGTCCAAACTCATCTATTCTCTATGAGCAGCTCTGGCAAACCTATTACCAGATTTCTTGCTGGTGATGGCAGAGTCTTTCAACCCAGGACTTATAGGCAAAACCAACTCATTTTTCCACCACAATGGATCAATGAGTATGAGAAAAACAACAGGCCTCAACAGATCCATGAGGTCCCAAAAATAAGCCGGTTGCAAGAAGGAAGGGTATCGGTCTCTTTTCCCACTAAGACTAAAGCCCTCTATCCATGTGAAAAGTGCCAGCTTGAAGGAAAGCATCCCTCCTTGTGCACACATATGCCAAGGAAAACCACCTCTTGTAGATTCATGGGTCCAGTCAATATGATCACCACTCCAGACCTTGATAATGAATTTATCAAGGATATTCCTGGAGAAATGTATGCTGCCAAATGGGTAATACAGAAAACCAACCCAATTGAGTTCGGCCCAATTGAGAAGGCAGTCGACTGGTCAAATATTAATGCTGTGGAACAGAACCAGGCATTAGGAGACATCATGGTTACCCAACAGCAAATAGTTACAGACTTAGCTATTATCAGAAAATAACTAAAAAAGACCAGAAAACAACATAAAATGACTACCCAGTAGTTTTCTCGACTGCATGATAATGCCTCTAGATCCATCAACATGATTGTTATGACTGGAGCTGCAGATGAGGACGAAATGGAAAGAACAAAGGAAAGCTATCAAAAGAAGAAAGTGTCCAGACACTGGAAGAGAAAACCTACAAAACCATGGCATATCTGGGAAGAAAATGCATCTGGCAATTGTCAGACGGCATTCTGGAGAAGCTATGCTCCTCCTCCTTAATACCGATGGCCCCAGAAGGTTACATGATGAAAAGAGAAATCTGATACTGAAGAAGAATCAAGTATCTCCTCTGATGATACTACAAGGATCCCTCCAATTCTCATTCTTATGCAAAGGGCAAATCCTCCTAATCCATTCTATGTGGATACTCGAACCAGATTTGTAACCTCAACACCAACACAGGGTCAGACTTCTGATCCTACAAGACAGGAACAAACTCAGAACCTGTCAGGCACAACATAATTCACTGCCCCAGAATTCACTAATCAACCAGCAGCATCTGCAGAAGCATCCTCCAATCCAGCTGACCAAACTGCTGAACGTGCCCCACATATAGATGAAGTATCCCAAGGAGAAGAATGGGAAACCAGGGTACATTTAGGGCACTCTACAACTAGAAAAATGCTCTGGAACATCGATGGAATGAAGCCAAAGGAAAGGTTGGCTTATTTTGAAAAATTGGTAGCTTGGTACGAAGGAGAATGCCAACGAGCCCCTCAGTTGAGCAGAAGATCAGCCGCACTAAGGCTGATAGCAGGGTTCGCCGGATCGCTGAGATGATGGTGGGGAAGAAAGCTCACCAGAGACCAAAAATAGTTTACTCTCAGCAGGGAAGATCCTTATGGAAGCTTGGTAGAGAATCTATCCTTGGATTTTCTAGGCCAATACACAAGAGAAGAAGAGGTTGCTGAAAAGCAATTTCTCCAAAACAAATGTTGTGATGTCCGAAATATGGAAGAGTACTACCTAGAGCAAGAAAGGTTGTACTACATCTTTGACAAATAATCCGATACCATCCACAGGACATTCGTGTTCAACATGCCAGGCCCAGTTGCAGAAATGATGGAAGCTAAATTCAAAGCTGATGCAATCGTTGACTTAACACAATACAGCCTCGCTCAGCTCTATTAAATGTCAATGGAACTCATTCAGAGCCATTGCCGATCTCAAGATCTAAGAAAGCACATGAAGCAGATTGAGAAATCCTCTCTGCAAAAGTTCTACAATGAGAAACCAAACAAATTTGGTTGCCAGCATACAGACAAGATGTGCTCTTGCAATACTTGCAAGCGAAAGAAAGACAAACGGCCCTGGAAACCCTACAAAGGAAAGAAATACCGTTTCATCAAAAAACGAAAACACAAGAAAGGCACCAGAATATGTTTTATCTGTGGAAAGAAAGGTCACTATGCCAAACAGTGCAAATCCAAGAAGAAACTTCCAGCAAAACTCCTCCAAATGATCCAGCAGAAAGATTTTGATAATGACATCTATACCTGGTTGGATAGCCCCCTCGGCGCTGTCTACACATTAGATGAACATCCTCTTTCCGATACTGAGGATACTGATTCTACTACTTGCATTGACAGCGATTCTACTGACGACGACCTTGTTATGGCTGTCCATGATCCCCTCTAGGCTAAATTGGCAATGCAACCATCCTCTCTCTTCCGGCCTCATATCAAAGTTATCCTCAATCCTACAGAGGATACTCAGGTAGCACTTACTGCTCTCATTGATACGGGAGCAATGTGCTCATTCATCCGAGAAGCTTGTGTTCCAAAAAGCTTTTATGTTCCTACAAAGGTTTCATTCGGATCAGCCAGCGGCAGGGACTTCTACAGCAAAAAGATTACTCATCCAATAGAGATCCAACCATTCATGATCAAACTTGGCTTCTTTGCTTTTGATTACTCAGGCGAAAATATCTTATTGGGTACCGACTTTTTAAGTCTGGTTGCCCCTTTTGCCTTTTTTCCCGAAGGATTCTCCTATACCATTCGTAATCCTCTAGATGGTACGAGTCATTCTTTCCAAGTTCCTTGGGTTGAGAAACAATCTATTTTTGGGGAGGGTGGAAAACTAGACAACTACCCTATCCATAAATATGAACCCCAGATCAAGGAACTCTTAGAGTGATGTGCAGAAGTGCCAAACCAGTTCTGGGCTAGAGAACAACATTTTGTGTCTCTACCCTACAAGGATGGGTGGACCATGCCTCACCAGACAGCCTCTCATCCAGGCATGCCTCATGACGAAAACTTATGCAAAACAGATATCCAAGCCCTTATGGATCTAAAGCTTATTAGACCCTCTAAGTCTCATTGGGCCAGCCCAGCATTTTATGTCAACAAGCATTCAGAGCAGATATGTGGAAAGAAGCGATTGGTAATAGACTATAGAAAGCTGAATGATTGCTTGCAGGACATAAGATACCCCATTCCACGAAGGACACACATTTTGAAACGCATTGCTGGAGCAAAGGTGTTTTCAAAGTTTGACATGAAGTCAGGCTTTTGGCAAATTAGAATCAAGGAAAAAGACAGACACAAGACAGCATTTGTGGTCTCCCATGGGCATTATGAATGGAACGTGATGCCTTTTGGCCTAAAGAATGCACCGTAAGAATTCCAAAACAGAATTGATGAGGTGTACAAATCCATCTCAGGATTCTACCTTATCTACATTGACGATACTCTTATCTTTAGCAACAGTGAAGAAAAACATGTTGAACACATGTCTCAATTCAAGGCACTAACCTATAAACATGGGTTAGCCCTGTCAGAACCAAAGATGAAGATAGGCCTTGATGAGGTAGACTTTTTGGGACTACACATCAAACAAGGATTCATCATTCCTCAGCCACATATTGCTGAGAAAATATCCCAATTCCCAGATCAGCTGTCCACTAGAAATCAGATCCAGCAATTCCTCGGGATAATCAACTATGCAGTAGACCATGTGCAAGATCTGTCAAAGATGACGAGTCAGATATCCAAGCACTTAAAGAAGGGTGCCCTACAATGGTCGGAAGACGCGACAAAAGCAGTGACAGACTTAAAGCAAAAATGCCAGCCACTTCCACCATTAAAGATACCTGACAAGGGATAGCTCATCCTATAGACAGATGCTAATGACCATTATTGGGGAGCACTGTTGATAGAGGAATCCGAGGGAAACAGGAAAGTATGTGGCTATAAATCTGGCCAGTTCAACGATGCTCAAAGCCACTACCCCTCCTCTAAGAAAGAAGTTTTAGCAGTCGTCAAAGGGATCAAGAAGTTCCAGTTCTTTCTTTTACTAACTCCCTTTGTGATTGAAATAGATTACAAGTACCTCCAGAGATTACTTAGAAGAAAAGAAGGAGAAATCCCAGATCCACAACTTACAAGGTGGTCTGAGTCTCTCTCGAGATTCAAGTTCGAAGTAAAACACATCAAAGGAGAATCCAACACTGTAACGGATTTCCTTTCCAGACCAATCACCATGATCAAAAGGAGGAATCTCCTAAGAAGATGGGAAGAAGGCAGCTCTAGTGCCCATGAAACTAGAGCACACTTTCTCAGAGATCTCAATACCTTCATCGCTTGGCTTCCTTCGGAAGTTCAGGATGACATCTTTGAGAAGGTCATCACCCACAAAAGAGATCCAGAAGATCAAGCTCTAACATGGCGGGTATGGCAGGTCGTGGCCATGCAAGAACACAGACCTGCCCATAATAAGAAATGTCAGAGAGCTTTTGATCCACATCTAAATCCTGACCAGATGCATGAAACGGTCTTCAAGATTGGTTGCACCTTCCACTATGTAATAGACGAAAATTCCAACTGGGGTCACTATGTTATCTGTGACATAACGCCACAAGCCTATTACATAACGTGGTCCTGGCTTAACATCTACCCTGTGGCAATATTGTTTGAACCAAACCTGATCCACACCAGCAGAAGATATGGCAAATGAAGATGGTTCGACCGAATGTTCGTTCCTATCTTCGAGGATATCTTGACACTAAAGCTTATCAACGAGTATCAAATCACTCACTCCACTATAGTGATTGTAAAACTCACGGATATCTAGGGAAGATACAAGCATCCTTTTGTACAGGTGGCCATGCATGATCACTCCCACGAAGAAATAGACTCGATGTGGACAGGCTGCTGGAATGCAAGAAGGGCACTGGCAGATGTATATGGAACTGTTCCCATGTACAATACTCACAGCCCAGTTTCCCCACAAGTCTGTAGTACTCTAGATCTCTACTATAGAGAAGAGATTAGAAATCTTAAGCTTCATGGTGAGGAAGACGAAGCAGCAGACATACAGCAGAGGTATAATGACTACCTCACTCGGCATGGCAGGCCAAAGATAGACCTCCAAGAATGGCCCCAACCAGAAGTAAACCCACAGCCAGACAACATAGAAGACCCCATATGGCCAAATATGGGAGAAGACATGGATGCAGCATCCGAAGACCGATGGAACCATAGGTCAGGACGAAGCACGCCAACAAGTGGCAACTCTGGGCTATAGCGAAAGCTTAGTGGACCCTACAGTGGAAGCAATGGTGATAATAATATATGTATGTATTTGTATTCGTATGTATTGAGTACCATCCTTAGAGATAAGGATGAGAGTGTGAGTGTGACATAAAGTAAGGAGTGAGTTGTAAAGTAGATTCCTTTGTGATAAGGATCAATAATACCTACAGTATGTAATAGTGGTTTCCTTGTGCCTATAAAAGGGAACCCTTGGTTTGTATATAGGGGAATATAATAAAAATTGAGTGAGTATAAAACTCAGTGAGTTCAGTGAGTGGGTAGTAGTTTTTGAAAAACATAAATTTATTTAAAATGATTTAATCTTTCCCAAATCAATTTCATCAAAATATCATAAGAATTTACATAAACTTATTTAATTCAAATCATACACTGAAATAACAATATCACGTAATTTTGCATAAAATCAATGAAATCATAACGCTTGTAATATCAAATACTGAATACCAAAAACTATCACCAAACAAGTACCCAGGGGAATAATCTCATCATATCCAGACCTCGACGGACGGGCAATCGGGGAACTATTATGCCCCGAAGCTACAACGGATAGATAGGAAAATGTCAGCTCATATCTCATATATCTCATCATATCTGTGCATGCATAATCTGGTCCCCAAAGGACAAGGTGCCCAAGCACACGGCCCAAAGCCTCTATGTGTACTCAGACGGGCCAATGATTTTGCAAACAACCTTTTATACACATGTACATAAGCATATAATCACATTTGAAATCTCATTTCCTTTTTATTTAACATATCTCAAATCCACTCAATTCTATTATCATACATTTACTCAAAAACGATAACAAAATCACTTATTATCAAAACATGTTGTACTGTATCATAAAATCAGAATATACTATGAAAATATGTTTTGTATATTCCACTCACAATGACAATATCCAGACTCGGTATCAACAACGTCCGCGGGTTGATTCTCGTTCGCGGGTCCTCCTAATCAAGTAAATGACAAAATCATTTTCCGTAAACATGAAATACAACTAATTTCACACAATAAATCTCGAAACAAATATCTATCCGCATAAATTATTCTCGTATGCATAAAATTACTAAAATACCCCTATATGCCAAAATTACCAAAATGCCCTCGACGTCAATATTTACTAAATTCTCCAAAAAAATCCTAAATTATCAAGTTGCCCTCAATTTGGATCACAAAAATAACCACAATGTCAGAAAATTACAAATTTACCCTCGAAGTGTAAAATTACCAAAATGCCCTTAACAACATAAATTACTGAATTACCCCCAAAATCTCAAATTACCTAATTGTCCTATTCTGAAATTACAAAATTATCCACCGATTTCAGAAATTACAAACTTATTCGAAGTTTGTAAAATTACCGAATTGCCCCTGCCGTTCAATTTGATAGTTTTGACCACCCTGAGTCCAATGGTGGTGGCCGTGAGTTCCCACGCCCGATGACGGCGGCGGATCGAGCTTACCAATCAGCGAGCTTTCCAGTGGTTGATCGGTGGAATTCCAACCGTTTCAGGAGGCGAGGTTGGTCAGAAAATGATAAGGGTGAGCTGAGGATCAAGGTCTAGGCGGTGGCATCACCCAAAACCGGCGGAGTTAACAACGATGAAAACGGGTTGAGCTGTGGGTTTTCTGAGCTTGATCGCCGGTGTTCTCGCCGTTTTAGCCTAAGCCCTGCTTTCTCATTTTATATATGCTAGCTAGACTTGTGGATCATTGATATAATTTAATATTTAATTTGATTAGTCTGAAGGAATTAATACTAATTTAAACATACTTTTATTTACTCCGTCAATTAATTAATTAATTAATTAATTACTATTTGGCTTGGATTCTCATGATGTTTTAATTTCCTTTAAATTTATTAATTAATTGACTTTGTTTTTAAGTCTTAAATCTGAGCATGTTTGCGGAATTTGATTCCTTCAACAACTTAGAAGTGTTGGACATGAGTTACAACGAAATCGACAATCTTGTGGTTCCTCAAGGTAAACAATTAAAATATTATTTAATTGCATTAATTTAATTCATTTGGTTAGGGAAGGCCCAAAAGGTATATAAAAAAAAAGAAACAGAGAATTTATATTGTTTCAAAAATAGAATGTAATAAAGATTTGATTCCAGTTCTTTAATCTTTACAGGGATTGAAAAATAATGTTGATCTTTTCCCAAAGCATAAAATACAAATTGACTCCTAATTAAATTAATCATTTAGTTTGTTTATCTCTAAATTTAGACAATGAATTTTGATTTTCTTAAATCCTATTCTAAAATATATTAAAAAACAGGTTACAGAGGCTTGAGGAAGTTGAAAAGCCTGTATCTATGGGGAGTTGGAATTAGAGATGGAAGCAAGTTGTTACAGTCAATAAGATCATTCCCATCCCTCAACACTCTTGACCTTGGGTCTAATAATTTTACAGAAACTGTGATAACTACTACTCAAGGTAAGTAAAAGGCACAGATGTGGCCAACTTTCTAAATAAACTGTTAATTAATTAATTAATTAATTTTTCGTATTATTAATAAAGCTAAATCTGTTGCTCCTTCCTTCTAATTCTAAACAGAGTTGCATAATTTCACCAACTTGGAATATTTGACATTGTCCGGTTCCTCTCTCCATATAAGCCTTCTGCAAAGCATTGCATCAATATTCCCTTCGTTAAAAAATCTGTCAATTTTTGGTTGTGAAGTCAATGGTGTCGTACGTGGTCAAGGTAAAAGAAAAGTGTTGATTATGAACTCAATGTTGTCCTACGTGTTCAACATTTTTATTTATTTATTTATTGTTTAATGTTTCTTCTAGGTTTTCTTCATTTCAAGAGGTTGGATTATTTGGACATGGGTTTTGCGCGCTTTGCATTTAACACCAGCTTTCTTCATATCATTGGTGAATCGATGCCTTCTCTTAAGTACTTATCACTGTCAAATTCTAGCCTTAGCACTGACAGTAAGATTCTTTAACAGGGTTAATGAGATGCTCACACCCGCCCTTCTTAATCTATAATATTAATTTTCGATTAAATATATAATTACACAAACCAATCACTTATAAAAGAATGAATGTTGTGCATTTGTTAAATTTTATATTGTACTGATGGATGAATTAATAAATTTTCAGGCATCTGTTCGTTGGTGCATCTGCAAAAGTTGTACATAGCACGCAATAATTTAAGAGGTACCTTGCCTTGGTGCTTGGCAAATATGACATCCCTCTAAATCTTAGATGTTTCTTTCAATCAACTTACTGAAAGCATCTCCGATTCTCCCCTCGTTCATTTGACATCCATTGAAGAGCTGAGACTTTCATACAATCACTTTCGGATCCCAATTTCCTTGAACCACTTTTCAATCACTCAAGACTTAAGAGCTTACAGGCTGACAACAACGAAATAAAAGCTGAAATTACTGAATCACATTCTTTGACCCCAAAATTCCAATTAAATACTCTCTCATTGTCTTTTGGTTATAGAGACAATGTCATATTCCCCAAATTCCTTTACCATCAACATGACCTGGTGAATTGTTAGAGTACAATTTATGCACTAGTTTTGCATTGTTTACTTCCCTTAATATCGATGTTTTGCACTTAATAATAGTGATTTACTTGTGTTTTATTTTTTAGGTGCAATTCTATTGATTGGTGCAAAAATTGAGCTACAAGATGATGTTTAAGGATGATTGTTCTCTTGGAGAAATTATGAGCGTCAGAAGAACTTTGTTGATAAGGCGTGGGCGCGTGGTGTCAATTACGGACCTGCAGTTTTTAGTTTAACGTGTTTTGTATTTTTGGTTATTTTTGTAATTACGAATTTATTATTTCATATATTAGTATTTTATTTTAAAAAGAACTCTAGAGGAGAAGAGAGAGAGAGTATTTAAGGGAGGAATCTATTGTGAAAAGGGGGAGATTTCAGAAAAAAAAAAACTCTAGATCTAAATTTTTCTCTTCTCTCTATGAAGAACTAAACCTATTATTCTGGTTGAAGGTTAATGAAGCTTTGATTCATCACTACTGTGAGATCTTTCTTATGCTTTAATTGTTTTATTACTTTTTGGGTATTTATTTATTCTCTGAATTATTGTCATTATTATGTTTGTTAATTAGCTAATTGGCCACTATTTAATTATCAACTTAATCTATTGTCAATTAAAGGATTCATCGTATGAAGATTTTAATGTTTGTGACAAATAACATAGCAGTGAGTTGTGTTATGAGAATAAATAATCTAATTTAAATGAATCATCGTATGCGTTTGTTAATTAGGATTTGGGTTTCTCTGGTTTTTCAGGCTGTCAATTGATTAAATCATATGATCGTATCTAGGATTGTTTATTGATTAGGGAAATAACCAACGGTCGTACCTTGGTTATCGACTAGTTAAGGAGAGATTGACTATTAGAGGGTCTCAGTAGCTATAACCAGTCTATTCATAAGTAGTAATAATTTATATTTGAATCAATGATCAATAGTCGAAACAAGCTGAGTTAATTCATTCAACCAGAGCTTTCTCCAATTTGAATTACAATTTTAATTTGCGTTCTTGTTATTTAAATTTGATTTTTATTATTGTCAACAATTCCCCCATTTTACGATTTATATTTTAAAAGGATTTAAATAATTATCGATCTCTGTGGACACGACCCTGCTTAATCACTATACACAATTTATTTAGAGTAGGTATTTATTTTTGCTGGTTTCGACAACCATCATGAATGTTGATCTCTCACACGTAAAGATGAATGGAGAATTTCCAAATTGGTTGTTGGAAAACAACACAAAATTGAGACAACTTTCGCTCGTCAATGATTCTCTTGCAGGACCTTTCCGCTTGCCAATTCATTCACACAAACAATTAAGACTGTTGGATGTCTCCAACAACAACTTCCAAGGCCGCATTCCACTAGAAATTGGAGATATTTTACCAAGTTTAAAAGTCTTCAACATTTCCATGAATGCTTTGGACAGTAGCATTCCCTCTTCGTTTGGTAATATGAACTTCCTCCAAATTTTGGACTTATCCAACAATCAATTGACTGGTGAAATCCTTGAGCACTTGGCCATGGGTTGCTTCAACTTGCAGTTTCTTGCGTTATCAAACAACAGCCTAGAAGGTCATATGTTCTCAAGAAATTTTAACCTGACAAACTTAAGATGGTTACTATTAGAGGGCAATCACTTCGTAGGAGAAATCCCACAAAGTTTGTCTAAATGCTCCTCACTAGAAAGGATTGTATCTTAATAATAACAGTTTCTCAGGTAAAATTCCACGATGGTTAGGTAATCTCACAGAGTTACATATTATAATGCCCGGAAATCATCTTGAAGGTCCTATTGTAGTGGACTTTTGTCACCTTGATTCACTTCAGATTTTGGACATTTCAAACAACAACATATCTGGGAGTTTACCATCTTGTTTCCTTCATGTCTCTATCGAACAAGTTCACTTGTCGAAAAATATGTTAGATGGAGAGCTAAAATAAGGTACATTATTTAATTACTCTTCCCTTATGATATTAGATCTTAGCTATAACCGCTTGAATGGCAGCATTCCAGATTTGGTTGATGGGCTTTCTCAATTAAGCCACCTTATCTTGGCTCACAATAATCTTGAAGGTAAAGTGCCAGTTCAATTGTGTAGATTGAACCAACTACAGTTGTTAGATCTTTCTAATAATAATCTTCATGGTTTGATTCCTCCTTGATTTGATAACACCACACTTCATGAAAGTTATAGCAATGGTTCTAGTCTTAAGCCATTTGAAACATCTTTTCTCGTGAAAAACATTTATATATACAGAGAAAAGAAAATCCTTGAAATTTTTGAATTCACAGTAAAGAACATTGCCTACACTTACCAAGGAAGAGTGGTTAGCTACCTATCAGGACTTGATCTTTCTTGTAACAAGCTAATCGGTCATATTCCTCCTCAAATCGGAAATTTGACCAGGATTCAAACATTGAATCTATCACACAATGAGTTGATAAGAACAATCCCATCAACATTTTCAAACTTGAAGCATATTGAAAGTTTGGATCTCTCCTACAACCAATTGAATGGGAAAATCCCTCCTCAACTTGTGGAGTTAAATACATTGGTTGTTTTTAGTGTGGCACACAATAACTTATCGCGTAAGATCCCAGAATGGACTGCACAATTTGCAACCTTCAGCGAGAGTAGTTATGAGGGAAATCATTTTCTTTGCGGACTGCCATTGCCCATTTGTAGATCACCAGTAACTATGCCAGAGGCTTCAACTACCAATGAAGAAAATGATAATTTAATTGATATGGACAATTTCTTTATTATTTTTACAACATCTTACGTAATTGTGATATTTGGAATTGTTGTTGTTCTATATGTGAATCCTTATTGGCGACGCAGATGGTTTTATCTTGTTGAAATGTTCATAACTTCTTGTTCCTATTTTGTTATAGACAATCTTATTCCAACAAGATTTTATCATTGAAATTAATAAATAGTTTAACTAAGATCTTTTTAAGTACTAATCAGGTTTGCTTAATATATTTTTTTTTTTTGGAAATTGTAGTAGCATTGAGCATTATGTAGCTTCTAACTCCCAACCACTTTGTATTCGTCTCTACACTTAAAAAGCTGAGCATCATGTTTTGTATATCTGGATTTGAAGCAGGATGGTTCCAAACCCATATCCGTCCATTGTAATAGCTTCCCTATACTGTGCAGCATACTTAAATGAGATCACTATCTTTAATGTTAAAAAGTAGCCACTTTATACCATTCATTTAGAAACTATATTCGGAATAGTTTTACAATCATAAGAAACCCAGATGCACTTGCTAGCCTATTTTACTTTAAACAAGAACAATTATGGCGTTGTCATCATTTTCTTCACTTGCAGCATTAACACCAAATTCAGAGATAGACCCAGACATTTCGTGAAGAAAGGCATACATCTAATAAAGTTGAAGCTTGACAAAAAATTCAGTGGAAGGTCATTGCCTCGCCACAACAAAGCTCACAACAACGCTCACAACATCATTCTAGCAAAGATGAAGCAATATTCTCAAAGCTAAGGCTCTCAAATTCACCACACCAGAATTTCATATCTCCTCATCAATTTTAAAAACTAAAGATAATTAGGATTTAACATTAGGTTTTTGTATATCAGTTTCATAATTTACAAGTTAATAAAGATAAAGATATGGCAATTAATACAAATTGTGCTGAATGTTACTAAATATTTACAAGTCAATCCCACATATTTCATAATTTTATGACTGGAAAGTTTCATTAGTTTAAATTTTCAATACCTTCAAGTGGAAGATGAAGATGAACATTATGTAAGTGATTCAGATTCTATCATACACTCCCCGAATGCAACTAGAAATTAGCAAGTTAATGCCCACAGATTTACTAACTTTATGATTGGAAAGTTTCACAAAGTGTGAAACTTGAGAAATTTTGAATTCAACCTCCACAAAGGTATTTTGATTGATTTGACTTACTTTGTGATCAAGCTACAAGTATAACTTTCAATTCAAGGAGAGTAAACCAAAACTGGGAAGAAATAGTGGTAAAAATTTGCTGCTAAACATGATATGCCATGTAGTTTTGTTTTGAGGAAACTCAGAAACAGAGTTGTTATATACTACATATATTCTCCTCGACTTTGATATGAATACAAATATTAAAATATGATGACAGATATTACTTGAAGCTTAGCAAGTTTTCATTAAGAGAAGCAATCAAACCACTTATCTTATAAATTGTCAAAGTTGATCAGTTAACTAAAATGGCAATATAATACAATAAAAAGGACATATGGATACTTGGCAAGAGTTCATTGAGAAATATCACATTCAGATGATGAGTTTGTTTTTGATATCTTACTAGCTGGGGCTTTCTCCTATCTTTCTACATAAGCCTATGGAAACCAACTAGCCCCGCCCTTGCATTCACCTTCTGACCATCCAGTAGGAGCCACCTTGAGAAATTATAGCCAAAAAGGTAAATTCAAAGGAAGTTGACCATTCAAAGACTTGAGGTGAAATAATTGAAGCAAAACATGCTAATTCTTTTATTTGGAATGAGTGAATTAGTTTGTGATTACTGAAATAATTTCATTAGCCATGGAAGCACAGCAAGATATGAATTCACATGAAATTTTAAAATGAAAATATAAGATTAGAGCTCCTCAGTTTGCTTTTAAGATTAGCAAGACAGTGTTTTCTAGGTGAAAGTTGTCTGCATAAGGCATAAATTTGATTTTTAGCAATTCCAAAAGAGTTAAATCCTTGATAATCATCAAAATATTCAGATTCATTTCATCCCTTTGAACAGAGGATATAGTAATTTCACTAGGATTTATTGTCAAAGCAGGCAAATGACAACTAAGCTTTTTTAAAAAAAAACAAATCACCTATAAATAGTACACACGTATAAAGTATCCACAAAATTACTTCATTCTAGAAAGAATAATAAATTGAAAGCACAGCAAAGCTAAAAACTTATAAAAAGCATACGCATATAAAGTATCCGTAAAATTACTTCATCCTACGAAGGATTATGAATTGTTCTCACTTGTACTCCTCCTCTCTTCCATGAGGAATCTGTTTATCTTATAGAAATGGATTTAGTCAACAACGAAAACTATAATCCTTGAAATAAATTTTTTTAATGCAATTTTCTATCATTTTTCAAAATACAATTAAAAGCCAAGATCAGAATTAGGTTTCAGACAAAATAACCAAGCAAACATAAAAAAATCACAGTTTAGAGGGGTAAACTGAGTGGTCTAGAATTGTGCTGACAGCCTTACTATATTCTGATTTGCACTTCAATGTAATAGGGAATACGACAGGAAAAGAGAAAACCAACCATCATTGCAGTTGTTATTTGTTAACTCATTTTAAGAACAAAATGCCATGAGCTTTGAATATCAAATAAGTATAAATACTAGTTCTAAATTCCGCATATAATAAGTTGTTAGAAGGATAAGTTAATGGCGGAAAATAAAAGTCTATATACTGTTGTTTGGACTAGTAAAGGAGAAAGTACCTGGCAAACCACGACATAATCATCAACTAATGGACTTAACTCCCCATCTACTTGAGCATCAAATAGATGTATAACCTGCAAGATAATGGGATAAATAAAACTTAATATTAAAAAAAAATTAACAAAAGCAGCAACAGTAGCAGCAGCATCTGTTATAACAGCTATGATCATGACAAACAAGGATATACTAGAAACAAAATTTTATTTTACTAGGAAAACAATACGTTTCAGACAATATCCAGAACTACTAAGCTACCAACAATTATCATAGTCCCATATATGAGTTTTGTATGACTTAATGTAGTTGTTTAAATTATAGATGGAAATCTAATTCTCAAATTTTGACTATTCTCCACAAAGCATAGCTTATGCCACAAGAAGGCCATAGATAATTAGGGTTACAAGCGTCCGACATCTTTCAAGTGATGGATTTAATATGACAGTTTATGGTCAGTCAAGTTCCTCTACTTAACAGGATAAGCTTTCTGGGCCAGATTTCTCATCAAATGCATAGATTGCCGTGATTTCACATTACTCACATCTATACAAATATAGTTTTTTGAGGTAAACCAAGTAAAGAGGATCATAACTCAACCATAATCATAAAAAGGACCAACCAACTTAAGAGAAAATCTTAAGAGGGATCAAATGTTGAGCTATCAGCCTTGTATCCATAAGCAATATCAAGACTTCATATCACCTACTACATTGTGAGTGGCCACACAACTTTGCAGTAGTTTGACTTTCATTGGAATGTATCTCGGTAATGACTAACTCAGCTTTGATGTTGTTGGAATATTGATAGCAAAGACGAATGATAGCTTCAATTAGCTAATGCATTCTATCTAGAATTGAGGCATCCGACCCGTATCTCTTTTCACTACTAGAAAAATGGTCTTTACTGACTTTAGAATAGTGTCAGAAATTACTTTTACTGACACTTGTTAATTGTGTCAGTAATCTGGGAGTCAGAAAAATAGTGACACTTGTAAGTGGTGTCAGTGATTACTATTACTACAGTATCACCGATATTATGACACCATAGTATTAGTAGTTATTGATATTTTATTAGTGTCTATGATTACTGTTACCATGGTATCACTAGTTAATTTATTTTTTAAAAAATAAAAAATTAAATTGGATCATTGCCTATTGATTTATTTGTAAAATTAAAAGCACCACAAAATAACAAAAAGAAATTGATTTATATCACAAAATCTTTCATTTCACATTTAAATATTATTAGTATATATTACAAATTGAACTTCAATAGCCAAAATATGAGATATCCTACTCTCATAACTAAATAATCCAAATTCAATACATAAAAATTAGTCTCTGTCCCTATCTGACCAACTTCTATAAGAATTAGCCTCATCACTTCTGCTTTCACTGTGATAATTGGAGCGCCTCCGACTCCAAGTTGTTTCATGAACAATTGACGTTCATCATCATGGCTTCTGCCAGAACCACTTTTCACACGATCAGCCTCCCTTGATCTAGACCTTCTGTAATGATGCCTGCATAAGAAATTACAAAACCATAAATAACCAGAAGATTTCGAACATCAGCAGTAAATACATTAAATAACGAAATTTGATCATAGTTTGGATCATCATCCCTTGTACATAAGATTGCAATGCTACATCACCAAAGGCTTCTTGTTGAATCTAATTATTTTCTTGCCATGCTTGCAACATGGTCATTACGCCACATACTAATCATACATTTTTGAAAGTGAGTTTTAAACTCGAACAATAGACCAAAAAACCAACAGAAGAACTTTCTTTAAATATTGCATTGAAAGAACATCTTTTCATCATTCATTGCTTCTAAGAAAACCGAGTTAGGAGACTTGAAGAAAACACAAATGAAGAAAACGATACTATGAAGAAACCTCTCAAAATCATCGGTCAAACATGGAAGTTTAAACTAAAAAATTCAAATAACAGAAAGTGAATTAAATAAACAAGAGTTCATATATACCAAGTACAGTTTTTAGTGTCTATGACTAGTAATAAAAGCATACCTGTCGGCATTAGTTGAATCTATCTTGTTCCTCGTTTGTCCTTAGCGTTCTTGATTCCAGGTCCCAGATTCATCAGAATAACCAAATAAAGCAGCCATCTTTTTCACCCAATATCTCGGAGGTGGGTTATCCCAATCAGCCCATTCATAGTCTCCGCCAGGGTTGCGGAAACAGTGGATAAAATTGCAAGCCATTCCACAAGAGCATGTCTGTTAAAATATATGCCCAACGAAGATAATAAGAGTGTAAAGAAAAGAAGAAAAGAAACAAACTCATTTCATATCAAAAGCAAAATGGCAAAGAAAAAAGCAAGTGTATAAGTTAAAATTGCATATGAAACTGTAAAAGTAGCAGCAGGTGTTTGAATATATGTTAAATTTAAAATACTAAATATATCATAATGATACTTTCTAGATTTTAAGTGGACATATAAGTCAACAACATATTAAAATTTGAGGCTATTCTGATATCATTAGGCTGGTGTTTGATAGGATCAAACATTAATGAACAATTCTGTCAAAATTGCATATGAAATTGTAAAAGTAGCAGCAGGTGTTTGAATATATATTAAATTTAAAATACTAAATATATCAGAATGATACTTTCCAGATTTTAAGTGGACATATAAGTCAACAACATATTAAAATTTGAGGCTATTCCGATATCATTAGGCTGGTGTTTGATAGGATCAAAGATTAATGAACAGTTCTGTCAAAATTGCATATGAAACTGTAAAAGTAGCAGCAGGTGTTTGAATATATATTAAATTTAAAATACTACATATATCAGAATGATACTTTGCAGATTTTAAGTGGACATATAAGTCAACAACATATTAAAATTTGAGGCTATTCCAATATCATTAGGCTGGTGTTTGATATGATCAAAGATTAATGAACAGTTCTGTCAAAATTGCATATGAAACTGTAAAAGTAGCAGCAGGTGTTTGAATATATATTAAATTTAAAATACTAAATATATCAGAATGATACTTTTCAGATTTTAAGTGGACATATAAGTCAACAACATATTAAAATTTGAGGCTATTCCGATATCATTAGACTGGTGTTTGATATGATCAAAAATTAATGACCAGTTCTGTCAAAAGAAGTTACGACAGAGATAGCAGAGTTTGAAAAATCATTAAAAATAAATTACAAGTTCAATCAAAATAAAATTTTCCAGATTCGAAGTATGCAAATAGAAGTGTAGATTATCCGAATTTCAGCTTATTCTAACTCTGTTAGACTATACGTTTGCAATATCAAACATGGCACATATGTAATTTCTAATAAAATTGGACAACAACCAACCATATTGAGAAATCCATTCAAAATCAAATATAAACCCAATTCATTCCAAAATTTCCAGAATTAAAATGTTCTCATTTAAACTTAGTTTAATCAAACTTTCAAATCAATTGAAAGTCATTTAGTCAAGTTCAGAAACAACCAAGTTCACAACAACAGTCTATCAATCCTCAAATTTTCAGCATAATTTCGTGAGGGAGAATGGAGATTTTTACTTAAGAAAATTTTAGGTTTGGGTTTTCATACACACCATTAAACGAAATATATAATACATACTAAACCCATGATTGTCGATTGCCATTATTCTTTTAATGAACAAATTGCATTCAACCTAAATCCATAATCACCGATTGTAATCATTCTTTCACTTAATAAACTGAATTCCACCTATAATAAAGCTGGTTTTATTTATTTTATTAAACAATAAATTAGATTATAAGCAACAAAAACCCTAGATGACTAGATTTCCAAACAAGTGTAAGCTCTCATTTGCACTCAATAAACATCAATCAATTAATAGATAAATACTTAAACAATGAGAATAGAGAATGAGACAAAGAGTTACCACAACACTGATTCGGACTTTCAAACCTTAGCTTTGCCCAAATTCTTCACAGCACTTTATGGGTTCTTTTCAGGGATATTTTAGCTTAAGGACGACGGGTTTCAAGGTTTTGACAAAGGCGGCTTTCAAGGTAGATCATTGTTAGAGAGAGAAAGAGAGCGAGAGAGAGGGAAGGAGAGAGAAGGAAGAAAGCTTCGGCGGCCGTGAGATAGATTTTTTACTTTAACAAAAAATTTTAGGTTTTAGGTTTCACACAGAACATGAAAGATTTTTAGGTTTTAGGTTTTAAGTTATAATATTTATTTATTTATTTATTAATTTATAAGTTCAAAAATGCAATTTGTGGCCGAGTGGTATAGCGGTTAAAATAAAAAGGTTATGGCTTAGAGGTCTTCAGTTCGATTATTAGTAGATACAAAATTAAAATTTTATTTTTTTAACTACTAATACTTTAGTGTCACGAATCTGTGATATTTGATTTACTGACACCGTAGTATTAGTAATTTGTGATACTTATCTGTTAAACACGGAAAATGCCCCAAATACATGTAATTACTGATACTTTATAACAAAGTGTCAGAAGACAAGTGTCACAAAAGACCATTTTTCTAGTAGTGTTTGTAATTCATTAGTGTTTGCCAAATCTCATGCTTAAAAGCCTTGTTCTCCTACAAGAAGCTCCCAGAGAATGACTTCCTCAGCACCACATTTTGACAATTTCTAGTGCAATTTATTGGGGGGAAAGAATTTCCAAGGTGCTAACTAATAAATTTTAAAAGATTGTTACGGTGATGTCCTACAATCACATAACAATTTATCTAGGGTGAAAGGATACAGATGTACATCTTCCACTTTCAATATTAATCACTGCTTCCATAGACGTTGTGCGATAATGCAAATACTTGAACAGATGGTAGTGATAGTAGAAAAGAATTTATTGTTCCAAAATTAAAATAAGAATGCAATGTGTTAAGCAAAAGACAACGCAACATCAAATTAATTGATAAGTTTCCAATTCAACAAATTAACGAAACTTTCATGTAAAATAAAGCAAATTTCTTTTGAAAAAAATAAAATGAAATAAATCTTCAAAGACAGCACCCCATTTTGTTTATATCTCTTTTATGTTATTTCTTAAGATATTTTAGTAGGAGAGCAATAGGGGGACTTTCAACTATGCAAGAGAGCAAAAGCCTTACTTTCACTATAAAGTAGTCATCATTCTTGTTAATATGCGTTTGTAAATCAGCTCCATTTGAATCAATAGTCTGACCGACACATGGGGCACTCACATCCATCTTCAAAGTCAAATGTTGTGAGAAGGACTCATCTGATTGCTCCTGTAGGATCATCTAATTCGAGTAGCAAGGGTTGGAAAAGCATACAAAGTCACAATTATTCTTTTGAGAGAGACGAAAATGATAAATGCAATATTATCAGCAGTCAACAAGAAGAGAATGCTCGAAGAGACAGAAAGATGCAGACAATCAAGTTTGGATGCATAGTCCCAAACCTCAGTATACAGCTTATTTCTCTAAAATAGCAATCACGTGTTGATGATATGTTTTCTCAGCATCCACCTGCAAAGGCCCAAGACCAAGAAAGTAGCAATAAAACCACTAACCAATGGAAAAGGTTAAGAAAGAAATGCACTTGACAGAAACCTTGACAAGAAGAACAATTTAATACACAACAAACCCCAGTCATGAACGAATACTAGGAACGCTCAGCAACTATAATATCAGTCTGTACTTTCAATTTAAGAAGAGTTGATTTCACGTCCATTGGTTGTAGATATTGAGAGTTTACATGCTTTTACTTTTTGTTGTATTCTTTAGAATAGCATATGTTATTGTAACATTTCAAAATAGTGTTGAATTAATTCAATACTGTCAGAAAGATAGGCGTTCATAAGTAAAAGAAAGTTTCTCGAACCAAAGTGCATGTCCTTGTATTGATCAAGGGATGTAAATATATAAGAATTGCAGGATGAATTTTAATCACTTGATTAACTAACATTTGCCCCTGATTTATTTGGGTTGGAGTAAAAAGTTAGAGAATGTTGGAGGATTAACAATTAAAACACACAAAAAACACACTATTTTATTTCTTCAACAACACTCCTCACCAATTACAACTCTTATTTTTCACTCTCTACACCTTAGAGATTTTGCTGCTTCACTTGATGTTTAAACCAAAGGGGAGAGGGGGTATTTATACATGAAACAAACTAATCATAACCATTCATTTATTCAACTAATAAACAAATCCTCACCATCCATTAAAACCTACCACTCACCAACTTCACCAACCACACCTAACACACCTAACACAAATAATTCAAACCTCACCAACCATACCTACTCATGGAACCTTCCATGAGTTGGGCTTGATTTATTCATCTTGGATCAAGTTTATGATCCAACACCTCCCCTTAAACTTGATCCTGTGACACCAAGCAAACTTCTGAATCTTACAAAGTCTTCTTGCTTGAGTGGCTTAGTGAAGATATCAGCTGCTTGATCTTGTGATTTTACATACTTGATTTGCACTTCTTTTCTTGCAATACACTCTCTTATGAAATGATAACGAGTGTCTATGTGTTTACTTCGATCATGAAAGACTGAATTCTTGGATAGGGCAATTGCTGATTTGTTATCAACACAAATCTCGGTTGGCTCTTCTTGTACCAAACTCAACTCCTTCAGCAAATTTCTAAGCCAAATTGCATGACAAACACTTGATGTGGCAGCTACATATTCAGCTTCACAGGTGGATAGCGTGACAATTGGTTGCTTCTTTGACATCCATGTGAAAGCAGTATCTCCCATGAAGAACACAAATCCCGTGGTGCTCTTTCGATCATCTACATCTCCACCCCAATCGCTATCGCTATATCCAACAAGCTTGTAGTCATTAGAAAATGAGTATAGCAAGCCGAAATTAGTTGTACCTTTGATGTAGCGAAGGATTCTTTTTGCAGCTTTAAAATGGGTGGTCTTTGGATTCTCCATGTATCGGCTCACAAGTCCAACAGCATAAAGGATATCTGGTCTTGTGCATGTCAAATAACGTAGGCTTCCAACCAAACTTTTAAAGAATGTTGGATCTATATCTTCGCCTTCATCATGTTTGGATAACTTGACTCCGCATTCCACTGGCATGCTTATAGGCTTACAATCATTCATCTTGAACTTCTTGAGAATCTCCTTTGCATAGCTTTCTTGGGAGATAAATATGCCTTCTTCCTTTTGCTTGACTTCAATGCCAAGGTAATATGCCATCAATCCGATGTCAGTCATCTCGAACTCTTTGATCATTACTCTCTTGAACTCTTCAAACAAGCTTGGATTACTTCCAGTGAAGATGAGATCATCCACATACAGGCACACAATCAAAATATCTCCATCATTTTCTTTGACGTAGAGAGCATGCTCATATGGGCATTTGGTGAAGCCTTTCTCTTGAAAATACTTGTCAATTCTTCTATTCCATGCTCTTGGTGCTTGCTTTAACCCGTAAAGAGCTTTCTTCAATCTCAAAACTTTGTCTTCATGTCCTTTCACCACATAGCCTAATGGTTGTTCGATGTAAACTTCTTCTTCAAGGAATCCATTCAAGAAAGCAGACTTCACATCCATTTGAAAAATCTTCCACTTGTTCTGAGCAGCCAAAGAAATAATAAGTCTAATAGTTTCAAGTCGAGCTACAGGAGCAAATACCTCGTCATAGTCTATGCCAGCCTTTTGACTATAGCCTTTTGCAACTAGCCTCGCCTTGTGCCTTTCAATTTCTCCCTTCGCATTTCTTTTTGTTTTATACACCCATTTGACACCAATCGCCTTGTGACCTTTTGGAAGAGTAGTAAGCTCCCAAGTATCATTCTTCACAATGGCTTTGATTTCTTCATCCATTGCAATTCTCCACTTCTCATCTAGTGCAGCTTCTTGGAAGTTGACTGGCTCACAATCAGCAAAGAGGCAAAAGAGAGTAAGATTATCATGTCTCTCAGTTACCTCATAGAGATCTTGAAGACTCCTTGTACGTTCTTCTGTTCTTTCATTTAAGAAAGACGGCGGTGAATTCCCGCATGTGGTTGGTGCTGGTGAGATAGGTGGAGTGGCAGGCTCTTGTTGTTCGTCTACTTGTTTTATCTGTGTATGATCATCTTCTTCAATGGGAAAGAAGTTGAAGTCATCCACACCAGAGCCAAAATCTCATTCTCCTTCTTCATCAAAAATTACATCTCGACTGATCACGATCTTTCCGTTGTTTGGATTGTAAAGCTTGTATCCTTTGGAGTTGTTGTCGTAGCCGATGAAGATGAACTGCTCACTTTTGTCATCCATCTTGGCTCTACTTTCGTCTGGTACATGTACATGGGCAATGCTTCCGAAAACTCTTAGATGGGTGATGCCGGGTTTTCTTCCACTCCAAGCTTCTTGTGGCGTCTTGCCCCACACGCTTCTTGTTGGAGATCGATTGGATAAGTAGATTGCACATGCAACTGCTTCAGCCCAAAATTCTTTGGGTAGCCTCTTACTCTTAAGCATGCTTCTTGCCATGTCGAGGATGGTTATGTTCTTCCTTTCTGCAACACTATTTTGTTGGGGGGATCTTGGAACTGTCAAAGGGCGTCGAATTCCATTTGCTTCACAAAACTCTAAAAATTCTTTGGAAGTGAACTCTCCACCTCGATCAGATCTCATGGCTTTAATTTGGCATCCACTTTCTTTTTCAACTGCAGCTTTAAACTTCTTGAAAGCTTCAAAGACTTCTGATTTTTGCTTCAAAAAATACACCCAAGTTTTTCTTGAAAAATCATCTATAAAAAGAAGGAAGTAGTTACTTTTACCAAGGGAGTTTGGCTTGAATGGACCGCACACATCAGTATGAATGAGCTCGAGTGGCTTCTGAGCTCTTGAGTTTGACTCCTTTGGAAAGCTCTTTCTGAACTGCTTGCCAAGTAAACATCCTTCACAAAGTTGATCAGGGTGATTGATGTATGGTAAGCCTTTCACCATGTTCTTCTTAGATAGTAGCTCCAGTCCTCCAAAGTTGAGATGCCCATATCGAAGATGCCAAGTCCAGGATTGATCTTTGTGACAGGCTTTGAGACATTTTGCAACATCATTTTGAATATTTAAAGGAAACATTTTATTCTTTGACATTCTCACTTTTGTAATTAGATTTCCTTTGTCATCTCTTAGAAAAAGACTATAATCTTTTAAGTGAATATCATAGCCCTTTTCTAAAAGTTGACCTAAACTAAGAATGTTGCTTTTCATATTGGGCACATAGTAAACATTCGAAATTATTTGGTGGCTACCATCTTTTGCACGAAAAAGAATGTTACCTCTACCCTTCACTGGTACTTTTGAATCATCTCCAAAAGTGACACTACCATTCACAAATTTACTTAGTTGCACGAACATGCTTCTGTTTCCACTCATATGATTGCTAGCACCTGTGTCAAGATACCATGTATTTTCTTGACCTCCACTTGTGTCATTGCGTGCTAGTAAAAGTGTGCCATCTTCACCATTTTTCTCTTCAGCATAGTTCACTTTCTCTTCAATTCTGGTGCTTGGAGCTCTGCATTCTGAAGCATAATGCCCAAACTTTTGACAATTATAGCACTGTACTTGGGATTTGTCATACCTCGATCTTGAATTGCCTCTGCCTCGTCCTCTGGTTGAGCTTTCTCCTTTGGCATAATTGGAGTTGTTGTTGAAATTCCAACCTCGTCCATGACCACGACCTCTACCTCGTCCTCGACCTCTACCTCGGACATAGTGCCTTCTCTCGTTGTCAGAGCTTTCTTCTCTTTTCTTTGGATTGACTTCCATCTTGAGAAGTTGTTCTTCGATTCCTTGCTTCTTTTTTTGTTTTTCTTCATAGGCTTGCAACCTTCCTTGAAGTTGCTCGATCGTCATATCCTCCAGATCTCTTGTTTTTTCAATTGTCACAACAATATGATCAAACTTCGAGTCTACTGATCGAAGTATCTTTTCAATGATCCTTACCTCTTTTAACTCCTCGCCATTTCTTTTTAATTCATTGGAAACGGTCACAACTCGAGTAAAGTAGTCAGAAATTGACTCCGACGCCTTCATGTATAAGGACTCAAATTCTCCTCGTAATGTTTGGAGAGGAACCTTCTTAACTTGCTCCGCTCCTTTGTAAGAGGTCTCTAGTTTCTCCCATGCTTCTTTTGAGGAGGTTGTACCAGCAATCTTTTCAAAAGCATCTTCATCTAATGATTGAAAGATGAGATACTTTGCTTTATTCTCTTTCTTCTTCAAGTCTTTTAAATTCTCCTTCTGCGCCGCAGTTAAAGTGGCTTCATTTTCTGGCACAATAAAGCCTTTCTCCACGACATCCCATACGTCATGTGCACCCAATAGAGCCTTCATTTTAATAGTCCAATTGTCAAACTTACTTCCTTTTAATTGTGGAACTTGAAATGACATCATACCACCGTTTGCCATAACTCACAAATTGAGTGAGAATTTGGAGATTCTGAATGCACAGATGGATCCGGCACGTCGAAAAACCTTGGGAAGGACTCGAGTCAACTTTCGGTCAACGGTCAACGGTGGTCAACGGTCAACGTCGGTCAACGGTCAACACCGGCTTGGTAGTCTCGGTTCGGTCCGGATTGGTTCAGCTCGAGTTGGCTCGGTTCGACTTGATTCGGTTCAGCTCGGCTCGGCTTGGTTCAGTTCGGCTCAGCTTGGTTCAACTCGGTGAGTCGACTCAGCTTTAGGACAGAAAACTTCCGGCGGCAAGTGTGGGCGCGTCCGGTCTCGGATCGGGATGAGTTTTGCGGCGTCACGTTCCTCTCGTCGAGATCTTCGATTTGATATGCTATATGACTATATATAGCATCAAGCACTAGCTCTGATACCACTTTGTTGGAGGATTAACAATTAAAACACACAAAAAACACACTATTTTATTTCTTCAACAACACTCCTCACCAATTACAACTCTTATTTTTCACTCTCTACACCTTAGAGATTTTGCTGCTTCACTTGATGTTTAAACCAAAGGGGAGAGGGGGTATTTATACATGAAACAAACTAATCATAACCATTCATTTATTCAACTAATAAACAAATCCTCACCATCCATTAAAACCTACCACTCACCAACTTCACCAACCACACCTAACACACCTAACACAAATAATTCAAACCTCACCAACCATACCTACTCATGGAACCTTCCATGAGTTGGGCTTGATTTATTCATCTTGGATCAAGTTTATGATCCAACAGAGAATTGATCAAATTCTTCAACTAATACAAGCTTAGCACACAGAACTAAGTAAGCAACTATTTAACTTTCAAACAACAGCTAAACCTGCTATGAAAATTCAAATAAAATCATTAATAGAATGACGACAGGTCATCTTGCATCAAAAATTAAGTTTAATTTGCGATTTTTTTTTCTATAGACATGTTAGTTCATGCTATTGAAATGTTAAAAGCACTAAAAAATTATTCAATAAGTTAAAATTATGCAAACACTAGAATAAAGGACATACTAAAATGTTTCTTATTACAATTTTAATATTTCCTCTGTTTTAATATTTGCATAATTTTAATTTATTGAAAAGTTATGTCGATCAACTTTGGGTGTGAAGGTTTTAGCTTCTACAAGACTTGATTGAATATGCATAAGGAGTGTTAAAGGATGATGCATCCAACGAAAGACAGACTAGGCCAAAGTAGGAACTCAAACAAATGACACTTGGACCAACATGCAAGCATGAACGAGTAAAAGGACAAGTGCTACTTTGGCTTACTTAAAAAGCAACATGTGACTCATCTTTTGTTGGACATGCATGATATTATCACAAGACAACAGAAATCATTATGATTGTATAAAAAGTTGGCAATAGCACGAAGATAAGAGGCAGAATGCCAACACATGCATAGGCGCACACAAGAAAATATTAACTTATATACCATAGCAAAAAGTCTTTGATATGTCATCTGCTGCTGCTGTGTTTCAACTGACAACATGGCAGCACTTGCTTCTCTGCCAAGTGCCAGCACTGTAGCTTTAAGCTCAGTCAATCTTGCTTCAGCATTTCGAAGCTTCATCGCACTCTCTGCTGATATATCAGATTCCCTGATATTTGATTGGCGCCTCAATACTTCAGCTGCCTGGTAAAAATATTCAATATGAATCAAACATAATTCTCACCTAACCTCATACATCTGCATGTTTCCTCAAAGCTTACCTGGGCTTCAACTTCATGTTAGAGTTTGTCATAACGGTGAGTCAGGTGCCGAGCATCTTCCAAAGGTGCTCCATTGATTAATGTCCGTAGTGGCTCGGATACCTACATGTCCAAAAACCTGTAACATAATTAGAAAAAGAAAAGAAAGCCCAAAACGATAATTAAAAAGTTCCTCCAGTATAATCATGGAATTTGGGCATACATACATACATACATATATCCCGGGGTTATAGCTCTCAAAACTCTGTCTTTATTCACTTTCTTTATTTTCGTCTCAATTAACACAACAAAAGAAAGCTTGTGCTCTAGAATCAATTTCCCCACTTCATTTTGCTTCATCGGGTCGTTAAGACCCCTAATATTCCACACACCAAGAAAGATGGGCACGACGTCTCTGTCGTTGATGTTCGTCAAGCAGGCCACGGGATTGGCCAGAGTCTTCTTCGGCTATATATATATATATAAATATATTTTATGCAATTTTGGGTCTTAGGATGACTGGTACTAGGTTAGGGTTCTTCCTTCTGTATTTATGGTTAAAAACAGAAATAAACCTATGCAAGTATTTCAATTAGGGCTGTGAGGCTTCCAAATGCATCCTTCATTCAAATGGATTTGATTTTAGTGCAGATGGAAGCGTCTTTATCCAAAATGCTTGGAGTCCATTGAGAGAAATCAAGGCCAGTAACTTGTCCCAGGCATACATTTGCTAGTTATGTAGAAAGAGACAAGGTTTCTTCAACATTTGACCCAACAAAATTATTAAGTCATGGATGTCACTAGCAATGTTAAAACATTAAATATTTCAGAGTTGTTACTTTTAAATGGATTCTTTTATTCAATATCATAGAATTAAGTTTCCTTATGAGAAGATAATAGTCTTGGTAGTAATTTTACATATAATTTTCTAAATTTGGATCATTTTCTAGTTAGGGATGAACTAATAACCTGATCACCAAGAATCCCAAGCAAAGCTTCCCTCTCATTTTCCATCAAATCATGCGAAGTGCCAAATTGAAGAGCAGCTCTTGCAACACAAGAATTGTCACTTTGGTTCTCCGCTCCATATTTGCAACAATCTTCGGTCAACTCTCTCGCTACAATATTTGAATACAAAAATATTATACACAAAAACTAGTCAAGAAATAAAAAGAATCAAATATCATAATTAAAGCAAGAGCAAACAACCTATTTGCATTTGTTTCAAGCTTACTGCAACAAGCCCTTCAACGCCACGGACAATATTCCCGTGAAAATGCTGTGCTACATAGCATATATTCCAAATTATTGCTCAGGTAAACCATAAAAACCATCATGATCGTTCAACATACATTAAGCTCCGATTGGTAAATACCTGTAACTTCAGTCTAGAAAATACAGTTGTTTGTGCCATATTCGATAAAATTATTATTTAAAAATCATATTTAATTACAAAAAGCCACAATAAATCAATACCAAAACAGAGAGGATAGTACCTTAGCTGCCCTGGTGGAATTGTACAGATTTTGAAGTTGTTGGTGACACTCAAGTTCAGCTTCATCAACCGCAACATTTTCATTACCAAGATGCAGCAAATGCTTCAATACTGCCTATACAAATCATCAAAAATTTAATGAAAAAATGAAATTGAGAAATTTCAGTAACTAAAGGTTTAAATAATTTTTAAAGAAGAAGAAACAAACTTGCTGCTGCTTGGCGACTTGTTCTCGCAGCTTGATTGTCTGTTTCTTGATAGCTTCCATACTGTTTCTTTCAAAAGGCAACGACGGCTCAACTCTGACAGCTCATGTAATTTTAAAAAAAAAGTGTGATCGAGAAAAATAAAAAGGCATGAATAATTTTTGACAAAAAGTGAAAATCAAGGAAAGCCAGCTCTTTCCAGAAAATAAAAAAAGACAAAGCAAAAAGAAAATTATAGGTTTGAAAGGAGAAGATGATAGTGGTGTGGCCGCCAACTACTTGGATTGTATTGTTATTCTTATTCATAAGAATAACAATAACAATAAAAATAGATAACAATTCCCCTGGCTCTCTTCTCCTCACTATTTTTATGATTGACATATGGAGAATTGTTATTCTTATGTCATTAATAACCAATTTTATTTATTTTAATTCTTGAGTAATGGATTAAATTTTTTTAGCTTGAAAAGAAAATTTGACAAAAAAAATTAAATAGAGGAATTGGGCAATGATGGTATATTCGTAATTTTATTAATAATATAGGAATAAATTGTACAATGAATAATTATTTTTTAATGTGTTAGAAGGGTATAACAGTAATTACACGTTAAAATTATAATTTATGTTAAAAGAAACTATTTCCGTTAATAGATGGGGCCTAAATGTCTTTTTTAAATATTAGAGAGTTTTGTATCCCTTGTCTAAATGTTGGGGGTGTCTATGCCCTTTTCTTAGAAAATTATAAGTGTGAACAAAGCGTGTTAGACTTTTGTTGACCAAATTTGAAAGCCAAATGGCACAGCCCAGAAGCTTTTGAATAGAATAACTTACCAGAAAGCTCCATTTCTGTTTTGTTGGCTACAGTAGAAGGAAGTTGTTTTATTCTTCTTATATTTTACGCTTGCATCAGCTTAAATCACTTCTTAAACACCTGCTTTAACTGCACCGCTTCATACTGCTCCATATATGGAACGGTTATGCGGTTGTAGTCCACAGCTGAGGCCACGTGTTTGTTTGATGTGGTAGTTACGTTACGACGTTACGAGTTAGTTAAACATTCGGTGATAAGAGTATTATCAGTTATTTCAAAGGTACAAATAAGATAACCAAAGTTGATCGGTGTGAGTGGGTCGACACTCTCACTCCTTAAGAGAGATTAGGGGTTCAAGTCTCGTTCTCGTATGGAGTCACCACTTTGGCCAGCACTTTACCCCTTACGGGCCGACCCGGTGCGAGTGGGGATTAGTCTGGGTTGTGGTACGGGCTTAAAGGTGTCTCCCACAGTTGGGGCCCACTCAGGACCACCTCGTGGTTAGACAAAAAAAAGGTACATATAAGATTGGTTACAACAAACTCACTAGTTTTATAAAATTCGAGTAAGATGGAATAAAATAAAAAAGACTTTTATTTTTAGTGGTTGAATATATTTTGTATTCTCCTTTTGGGCACTGCTGTAATTGTTTGGGCGATATACTTCGACAAGACCAGCCATGCCCTGGACGAGGAGCCAGCCTTTTTACAATGGAGCAAATGAGCAGAAGTTTGGTAGTAGTTTTCCACGGGCAGGAATATTCTGCTCGTTCACGAAGACACCCTCCTCGGGACCACAACACGAGCTGGCCTCCTACTAGGAGCAGAAAGCCATTTCTGCTAGAGGTTAAAGTGGGTAGACCTGGTCCATGATGGTTAACGAAACACGCACTCCTATCCGAGAATCTAGGCATGAAACCCACTCAGCCACAACCACGACATTCAAGCATCCACTTCCGTGAGCTGGGGAAAGTGATGGGCATGGATCATAGAGGATCGGTTCACAGGAAGGCTATAAAAAGGTAATCAACGAAGGTAAAAGGGTTAGACATTTTCACATTAGAATTTAAGAAAGAGTATCTTCATTGAGAAATGGGAGAAAAACTCGGAGGCATTTTTTATTGTCTAAAAGATTAAAGAACAGCCACGAGATTAGTGGCCGGGTTTTCCACAAAAGTGAACCGACATTTCTGACTTGAGCGTCGGAGGGTTTACGTCGGAAAAACTCCCGACGTGCTGTGACCAGTTTCTGTGTGTGTAGGAGTCTGCTGAGGTAGAAGTTATACAAGGCATTGTTCTGCTCAGTTAGAAGGGCTACGAGGAGAACCTGCTGTTGGTCGTGAATTTGAGAGTTGAGGAGGGATCCTGGTAGAGAACGAGCAGACACCAGAATCTTGCATCAACATTTTGGCGCCGTCTGTGGGGAGCTGAGCAAAAAGCTTCTGTTGATAAAGAGAAGAAGAAAAGAAGTGAGGTGACAATGGATATGGGCGGAGCTAGTGCACAGGGAGGTGACTTGAGGCTTAATGAGTTCGTGACATTGAGAGAGATAGCTAATGAGGCATGGGAAAAAGCAATGTATGAGCGGATGGAACGGATGGAGAAACAAATGGAGACCCTGACAACCATCTTACACGAGTTGAGAAATGAGCGAAGGGGAGTCCAAGAGGAGGGGGTGAGAAGTGGTGGAATGACACCATGGCACGTTGACAGAAGGAACAACGATAAAATGATGAGAGGTCGGACCACCAGAAGATTTGGTTGTGAGGTGGGTAACTCATCTCTACTGGGAGAAAGCCATGGATGAGGAGATCAATCCCCGGGGAGGTAGGTCTTTGATAACGATGACGGAGTGGTGAATACAGCGGAAAGAGAACTTCGGCAACACATGCATGATGTCGAGCAAGAACGAGATCAGGTTACAGTACGTGACCCTGGTCATGTCGTACAACTAGAAGAAAAAGTGCACAGATTAGCGTAGGTAATAGATGACATGCAAGGACGGAGCAGAGCATCTGGTTGGAGGATAATGCTGGACAGAGAGTCCCTCCTTTCGGCAAAAATTATGAGTGCAGTCATTCCGAGGGATTTTCGCCTCCTAGACCTCAGGTACTCGGGGCGAACCGATCCGTTGGTGCACATAAAGCGTTTCAACAATATAACTGGGGTGCAGAGATTATCTCAAGCTCAAAGGTACAGGGCGTTCCCACTGTCTCTGGAGGGACGAGCACGTGAGTGGTACCGGAAGCTTCCTCGAGGGAGCATTAAATCCTTTAAGCAGATGTGCCAGGAATTTGCAGAGCAGTTTCGTGGGGCAATGGCGCCTGAAGATGATATGATGGAGCTGACGAGCATGAAGCAGGGAGAGGAGGAAACTCTTCGGGAGTTCATCAAAAGGTTCCATCGCACTGTCCTCAATTTGGGGGCCTTCAACCATCCCCAGGCATTGAGATGACTGAAAGAATGAGTGAAGATAGGACGCCTGTGGTACAATCTGAGGAGTCTAGCCATTTAGTCTTACTTTACTGCTTACGAGCAGGCCAAGAGAAACATAGAGATCGAGGAAGAAAAGGTAGCTAAGATCAAGACATACCAGCTGGAATGGTTGAAGAGGAATGAGAAGAGAGCCTTACCAGGAAATGGACCGATTAAGAGGAAAGACCACCATGCCTCAGGCAGTGGTGCAAGAGGCCGGGTCACCTCTTACCAGCCTCATCAGAGCCACCCCAATATCAGTGCAGCAGGATGTAACCTCCTTGTTTACCAACCATAGATTCCTAGAGAAGACATGACCAGACATATAGTCATCCTCATCCATACCTACACGGTGGTAGAGGAAGCAGACCAGAAGCACCGCTGCCCCCTCCAGTTCAGAATGGCACCTACAGGGAAAGGGCGGTGCACATGATCGACCAGAGCCAAGACTATGGGCGGTATACTTCCTTGAAGATGTCCTTGGACGAGGTGCATGAGGCCATAAAGGAACGGGGATTACTGTACCTCCTTACCCCAATAACAAAGCTGCCCAGCAGGAGAGATAGGGGACGTTATTGCAAGTTCCATGGCACCCACGGTCATACCACGACCAAATGCAGGGATCTCAAGACTCAGGTTGAAGATTTGGTGAGAAATCGATACCTGGACGAGTTCATAGATAAGACTATCCCGATGGTGGCTTCGTCATGTGAAGGGGGAGCAGAGTAATAGAAACATGAGGCATGAGCAGCCTATGGTAAAGTAATTGTTGAGGGCCCAACGTTGGCGGGAGATTCCAACAGATCAAGGAAGAACTACGCTAGGTATGCCATGACTAGCAAAGAAGTGTTCTTCAACACCCCAGCAGCCAAGCGAGCAAGAATCAGGCAAGTCCCGATCATGTGGACAGATGAGAATGAAGAAGGGATTCTATATCCGCATGAAGATGCCTTAGTCATTAAAGCCACCGCTGCCAACAAGAAGTTTGACCAGATTCTGGTAGATACGGGAAGCTCGGTCGATGTTTTGTTCAAGTCAACTATGGAGAAGATGGGAATAGAAGACCTGAGGTTAGAGCACGCCAATACCTCCTTGAAGGGATTTGGTGGAGGAAAGCTGGTCCCTCTAGGCGTGGTCGAGCTGCCCATCACAATTGGCAGCTCCCCGATAGAAAAGACTATGATCTTGAATTTTGTGGTCGTCGATGAAGAGGGTCCTTACCAGATGATTCTAGGCCGCCCCTTTCTGAGGATGAGCAAAACAGTACTCTCCAACCATTACTTGGCTCTCAAGTATCGGGTGAATGGAGTAGTTGGGGTGGTACGAGGAGACCAGAGAATTGCCCGAAGCTGTTACTCCACAGCAGCAAGTGAAGCAATGCAGATCACATCACTTGATACTCGAGTGGGAGTCAAGGATGGGAGACAGGAGCCTGTTGAGGAGCTGGAAATAGTAAGCTTGGAACAAGGTGATTCAGGAAAAATAATCCGAGTCGAGTCGAGGCTTAAAGAAGAGCAGAAGCGGGAGCTGGTGCATTGTCTGCGAGCTCACGCAGATGTGTTTTCTTGGACACATGAAGACATGTCGGGAATCGACCTTGAGGTGGCCTACCATACGTTGGCAATAAGGAATGGTGCTCGGACGGTAAGGCAAAAAAGAAGGTGTTTCAATCAAGAGAGGTATGAAGCTATAAATGGCGAGGTGGAGAAGCTCTTGAAGGCAGGGTTCATTCGGGAAGTTAACTACCCTTAATGGATATTGAATGTGGTTTTAGTAAAAAAAGCTAATGGTAAATGGAGGATGTGTGTAGATTTCACTGACCTCAATAAGGCGTGCCCGAAAGATAGCTTTCCCCTACCCAAGATCGACCAACTAGTTGACTCAACAGTCGGGCATGGCCTGCTTAGCTTCATGGATGCATTTTCGGGATACAACCAAATCCCAATGTTCGAGCAGGATGAAGAGAGCACGACATTTATTACTAACCAGGGTTTGTTCTGTTACAGGGTAATGCCATTTGGTCTTGAAAATACGGGTGCCACATACCAGAGGTTGGTGAAAAAAATCTTTAAGTCGTTGATTGGGAGAACAATGGAGGTGTATGTGGACGACATGATAACCAAATCAAAAAACCCGAACGAACATGTCGAGCACCTCGAAGAGACATTTGGGCTTTTGAGGAAGTACAAGATGAAGCTCAACCCGGAGAAGTGTGCCTTTGGGGTCGAGTCGGGCAAATTCTTTGGATTCATGGTGAGTCATCCGAGGATCGAGGCGAATCCCGAGAAAATCCAAGCAATCGTCCAGATAAGATCTCCTCGTAACCTGAAAGAGATACAAAGCCTTATGGGGAGGTTGGCGGCACTGAGTCGGTTCATATCCAAGGCGACAGATAAGTGCCAAGTATTTTTTCAAGTGATAAGGAGAGGAAGGAAAACAGAATGGACCCCTGAATGTAAAGAAGCTTTCTAGAATTTGAAGCAATATTTGCAGCGAGCACCTTTGTTGTCCACACCGCGGGATGGGGACGTGTTATTCCTATATATGGAGGTATCGGATCATGCCACGAGCTCTGTTCTAGTGAGAGAGGAAGAAGGGGTTTAGTATCTGATATATTACACAAGCAAGGCCCTGCTCGATGCCGAGACCAGATACCCACCGTTGTAGAAATGGGCACTTGCTCTTGTGGTTGCTGCTCAAAAGCTGAGACTATACTTTCAAGCATTCCCTGTCTCGGTAATAATAAACCAACTGTTGCAACAGACTCTACACAAGCCGGATGCTTCTGGTCGGCTAGTGAAATGGGCCATAGAGCTGAGCGAGTTCGATATAAGTGTAACATATGCACTCCGATTTTCTTAATTAAGTGAGTGATTTAATTTTCCTCTTCGCTATTAATTTTTAAATTCATCACGACATTTTATCGAGAATAATTGAGGGCGATTACACGCGCCAATGGTCGGATTTTATTTTCATCACGGGTCCGAATTGAGCTTAATTTGTATTAAGCTTAAAAAAAAAAAGGCAGAATTGTATAACTGGAAAAAGAGGGGAAACGGGTTTGTATTTTTGAGAGAGAATACCCGAGAGAGAGGGAGAGAGAGCTGGACCTGTTAACCCGAAAACCCGACCCGATTCCGCGATATTGACCCGACAAGTTCTCCCGTTTCCGGCCACCTTACCGGTCGTTCTTGGTACCGATCTGAAGCTTGGAAGCCGACCGTCGTATCCCCGTGGTCCACGTCGCCGGAAACTAGCCAGAACGCCGGCGATTGGAGCTCGAAAGTCGCGGCCAAGTTTCGTTTTCGTCGTCGTTGATTCCGCCGGATTTGTGACGCGCCATCACTTGGAACTGGTTCCTCACATCTCCAGCAACAATTTCCGACCAACCACGATCACCAGGGAGGCCGGAAAACCGCCGAACGATCACCGGAAACTTGCGGATCTTTGGAGCTTCGATCTGCCGCCGGAAGCGTGCGTGGCGACTCACGGCCACCACCGTTGGACTCATCGAGGCCGAAACAAGCAGACCTAAGCTCCCCGTCGTTGTTGACTGAAGTCCGGTCACCGTTGACCGGCAGGGGCAATTCGGTAAATTCATGGAACTTTGGGGTGAATTTGTAATTTTATGTAATCAGTGGACATTTTGGTAATTTTGAGTGAGGGCAGTGAAGTAATTTATGCTTTCGAGGGTAATTCTGTAATTTAAGACGTTAAGGACATTTCGATAACTTTATGCTCCGAGGGTAATTTCGTAATTTCAGACAATGTGATTTAATTTATGTAATCTGAATTGAGGACAATATGGTAATTGACGAATATGAGGATAATTTGGTAAAATAATGAAGTTTGAGGATAAGTTGGTAAAATATTGATGTTGGGGGTATTTTGGTAATTTTGGCATATAGGGGCATTTTGGTAATTTTACTCATGCGGGAATAGTTTATCGTTAATAGAGATTTGATTCGAGATTTATTATATTAAATTGGTTGTATTTCTATTTACGGGGAATAATTATAGTTTTTCCGTGATTAGGAGGATCCGCATCCGCGAACAAGAATCAACCCGCGGACGTTGTTGATACCGAGTCTAGACATCATCACTGTGAGTGGAATATACAAAACCTATTTTCATAGTATATGCTGATTTTATGATAAGTATTTAATGCTTCGATTAAATGATTTTCCAGCAAATTAATTTTTATCTATGTGTTGGTCTTTATTGTTATTCAGAATGAGTTTGATTAATGATTTTATTAGTGTTTTTTAGTAAAAGCATGATATTAGAATTGAGCAGATTTTGAGATATGTTGAATAGAAAGAAAATGAGATTTCAGATGAGATTCTATGTTTATGTATATGTTATTTTTGAAATCATTAGACAGTACCCTTCCCTCCAGATACAGAGAAACAGATAATATGAGATGAGAAAAGAGATACAGACAAGAGATACAGATAAGATGAGATAGAGGCCTTTGGGGCCTGTCGGGACACACATAGAGGCTTTGGGCCGTGTGTTCGGGCGCTTTTGCCTTTTGGGGGCTTATGCATGCACAGTACAGATATATGAGATATGAGATGAGATCGTCCCCATCTATCCGTTGTAGCTCCGGGGCGTGACGTTACCCAGATAGTACGTCATTGCCCGTCCGTCGAGGTCCGGATATGATCAGATTATCCCCTGGGTACTTGTTTGATGACAGTTTTTAGTATTCAGTATTTGATATGATGAGTATTATATGATTCCATCGATTTTATGCAAATATATGTATTATAGTGTTTCAATGAACTGATTTGCATTAAATGAGTTTGAGCAAGTTCTTATGATATTTTGAGAAATTGATTTATGAAATTGATTTGAGAAAGTGATTTGAGAAAGATTAAATGATTTTAAATAAATTTATTAAATTGTCAGCAACTATTATCCACTCACTGAGCTCACTGAGTTTTATACTCACTCCTCTTTTATTATATTTCCCCCCCCCCCACAGGAGATTTACAGGTACATCAGTCAACCCAGTAGCGAACGTTAGTGTGATATTGTGGCCACGTGATGGTGCTAGGAGTCGTGGATTTAATTATTATTATATTTGAGATTTTTGCGAGCTGTGTTTATTTATTATTTTATGTTATTAAGGATAATCGATGTATTTTGATATGAGGATGATTTGGATGATGTTTGATATATTGATTTGAGAAGTTGGTTATGGAGGATGGTTGGATATTAAATTATTTTGGGAGTGTTGCTTTATAATTTGCAGGATTGGATATGTTTTATTTATAAGTGAGAGTGCCGAAATTTTTTAGAATAGTTTCGATTTTACAAGTTTAGATTGACTCGCCCTGGGGAGTTGCGGGGCGGGTCGTTTCAATAAGTTATAAATCCCGAGCAGCAATAAAGGCCTAGGCAATGGCATATTTCGTGGCAGAATTTGCAGAGCCCGAAGTAGGTTTCGACCAGCTAGATACTGCTACAGTCAACAACGAGGATTGAGTCTGGCAGGTGTCGGTGGATGGATCCTCAAGGGAACAGGGGTCTGGAGCAGGGATTGTTTTGGAAGGCCCAGAAGGGGAGGAGATCTCTTATGCTATAAGGTTGGAGTTCACGGCCACAAAAAACCAGGCAGAATACGAAGCTCTAATAGCGGGCTTGGAATTGGCTAAGGCAGTGAAAGCGGATAGGGTGAAAATCCGAACTAATTCCCAACTGGCTGCTAATCATGTCAGTGAAAGGTTTCAGCCGAGAGATGGGAAGATGGAACAGTACTTGAAGAAAGTCAAGCAAATGATTGGGAAGTTTGAGGTAGTTGAGGTGATACAAATCCCAAGAGAGGAGAATAGTCGAGCGGACATTCTGGCCAGAATGACAGCTGTAGCAGATCCAAAAATGCCTAAGTTGGTCCCTTTGGAGTTGAAGTACAGCCTTAGTATCGAGCAGAATTTGAAGGTGCTACGGATAGAACAGAAATGCTCGTGGATGGACCCGACAATCTCGTACATCAGGGATGGGGTATTACAACCAAATAAGTTACGAGCTCGGAAGATCAGAGCTCAAGCGTCGAGGTACACAATGATTGATGGGGTGTTATATCGGCGGGGGTATACTCTACCGTTCCTTCGATGTTTGGATGAGGACGACGCAGATTACGTACTGAGATAAGTACATGAAAGAGTTTGCGGAAACCATTCTGGCGCGAGATCCCTTACCCATAAGGATCTTAGGCAGAGATATTTCTAGCCAATGATGCACAAGGATGCACAGGAGAAAACCAAGAGTTGCATGAGTTGCCAGCGTTTTGCAAATTTCTCTACCCAGCCACCAGAAAAGCTCACTTCTATGGCCTCACCATAGCCATTTGCTCAATGGGGAATCGATCTGATTGGACCGTTGCCAAAGGGACGAGGGGCAGCAACACATGCAATAGTAACGATAGACTATTTCACGAAGTGGATAGAGGTAGAAGCCCTCAGTAGGATCACAGAGAAAAAGACGACTGACTTCGTATGGAGAAACATGATCTGTTGGTACGGGATCCCTTATGCCTTGATAGCAGACAATGGCAGGCAGTTTGACAACCATAACTTCAGGGACTTCTGCCAGAACCTCAGGATAGAGCTGAAGTTTTGCTCGCCTGCTTACCCTCAGTCTAACGAATAAGTAAAAGTAGCCAACAAGGTAATCAAAAGGCTTTTGAAAACCAGGCTAGGAGTAAAGAAGGGAGCATGGGTTGATGAGCTACCAGGTGTGTTATGGGCATACATGACAACCCATAAAACAACAACCGGCGAAACTCCGTTCGCTTTAGCATTTAAACATGAAGCTGTTGTACCTGTGGAGATATGGGCGACCACGCACCGTATTGATCACTTCGATGAGCAGGAAAACAACGACCAAATGTGCTTGAATTTGGATATGCTGACCGAGAAGGGGGAACAAGCATCGAAGCCATCAGCCGCCTACCAGCAGAGGGTTGCTCGTTATTACAACCAGAAGGTGCGGATATGATAATTCAACGTCGGCGATTGGGTACTTCGGAGGGTGAACCAGAGCATGAAAGACTCGACACAAGGAGTACTCGGCCCTAACTGGGAAGGGCCATACAGAGTCAAGCAGGTGGCTGGACCCGGAGCCTATAAGCTCATTCGTGCGGACAGCCACGAGGTGAAACGACCTTGGAACGCAGCGCATCTCAGGAAGTACTTCCAGTAAGACCCAATTATGCTTTACTTTATTTCTATTCGTACTTGTTATTATTTGTTTTATGCTTAGTCAATTGCATGTAAGCTGAATTCAGTAATTAATGAAAAATGGAGGAATTTCATTCAGTTTTCATATTACACAAGCAAAAATCTTCTAAGGCACGCAAAGGCTCCAAAGTCTCAAAGCCTGTTTTATGGCGAGACAGGAAGCCAAGCATGCCAGGATCTGCTAGACCAAGCGAAGGCGAGCAAATCCTCAAATATTATAAAAAGTTTCTAAGGCATGCAAAGGCCCTATCAAGTCTCAAAGCCTGTTTTATGGCGAGACCAGAAGCCAAGCATGCCAGGATCTGCTAGACCAAGTGAAGGCGAGCAGACCCTCAAATGTTATAAAAAGTTTCTAAGGCATGCTAAGACCTCATCAAGTCTCAAAACCTATTTTATAGCGAGACCAGAAGACAAACATGTCAGGATCTGCTCGACCAAGCGAAGGCGAGCAAACCATCAAACGTCACAAAAAGTTTCTATAGCACGGAAAGACTCCATAAGTCTTTAGGCCTGCTCGATAACAGGACGGGAAGCCGAGATTTTCGGCATCAGCTCGACCACAATGTAAGCGAACAAAAACTAAAATAATAATTTGCCAAGAGCGCGAAACAAAGAAAATAAATAAGAGCAATCTTATTAATTTGCCAACAATTGTAAAAAGCTGCTAGTCTTAACATACAATGTTCCAAAAAGAAACCTACAACACAAGGTACAATCAAGAGAACGGCAGGTCGGTAAGCTGAGCCGTCTTTGCTGGCTGGTCCACCTCAAGAGCAAGGGGGATCTCACCAATTGCACCCGGTAGGGTACTTGCTTCGGCAACATCAGTAGGGGCTGCACGGGAAGGAGAGGTTCCCTCCTCAACTGCATTTAGCTCCAACTTTTCAACATCTTCTTTGGTTGCCTCCTCATCCATGTGTTGAGTAACACCAGCGGCAAGCTCGTCCATCTTCAGATCAGGATGCTGCTTCCCGAGAATGGCCATGATGCACTGATAAGAATGTCGAAGCCCCTGGTCATACTGGTTATCAGCTTCCTTCTCTAAGTTTTCGACCTGAATCTGGTGAGAATCCTTGAGGGATTCGAGCTGAGCTTCGTAAGTAGCCTTTTCCCTCTGCAAGTCCTCTTTGACTTTAGTCAGCTCCTCCTCAAGAGTGATTGCCTTTGCCTGCGCGAGAGACTCCTGCTCTATCAACTTCAGATTCTCGAGGTTGAGATCTCCAGCTTTCTTCTCAGCAGTGTTAGCTTTGTTTTTGGCCGACTGAACGTCTTCTCTCATCTTTCGATCATAGCGGCCGACCTTTGCCTTATAGTAAGTGGCCATGCAGCCGAGATGAAAAGCACTAAACTGCATAGCCCCCACTAGCTCGCCCAAAGTGCTGCCGTCGAAGTCTTCCAAGTCCTTTTTGCTCACGAGCTTGGTAAACTCATTGATGTAGGGGACCAGATGCTCTGCTCAATTGTCGAGCAAACGAGGTTTTGACCTTGCTGGTGGTGGAGGAGAAGTGGGATCAGTGATTGTTCCACTAGTTTCGCCGGCCTTAGGAGGAGGAGGTGGCAGAGTCCTCAAGGGGGGACCTACTCCGCGATGCTCACCCGTTTCCCAGGGGGAGCATCCTTATTGTGATCTCGCTTAGCAGCATGGGGTCGAGAACGTTTCCGATTCAAAGCCCGGATCAAAGCATCCTCTATCTTGAGACCAGTGGGTACCAGGTGAGATTCGAAGAAGTTGTAAGCAGATAGCAACTCTCTGCTCGAGCACGAATTGGCTAACACAGCCTCGACCTGCTTGAGCCGGTCAGGTTCAAGCTTGTAGTGGACACCCTAAGAACCTGCAGTTCGAACAAAAATCGGGATAGAGATAAATCAACAATTAGAACTAGGGGTACAAGACATCTAAAGTGAGCAAGCAACCTGGGACCACGAAACGGGAGGGGACGAGATAGTTCTTCCCATCAATCTGTGCAACTTGACCCTAGGGACCCCCAGCAAAAAAAAAAAATTCTTCCAATTCTCATCACCACCTGTTGGAAGATCAGTTATAGGTTTCCTGGTCTTGGTACTCGACATGAAGTAGTACCAGCCAGCGTCTTTGGGGCTGCTCTTTAGCTGGTACAGGTGTTTGACTTCATCAACTGTGTGCTCACACTAGCAGCATCTATCCCACAAAATGAACAGACCAGAAAATACCCTCCACCCATTAGGGTTAAGTTGACCAGGAGCTAAGTTTAACCCACTAAGCATCTGGACGAAATAGGGTTGTAGGGGGAGCCTGATCCCAAACTTAAAGCTTTCCAGAGATAGAGTTACATATCCCCTGGGAGGACGGCTGAGAGTATCATTTTTTCCTGGAATTCTAAGGGGTATACCATCAGGAATGTCATACCTTGTTCGGAGTTCAACGAGGTCGTCTACTGTGGTCGTGCGGGTCATGAAGTCAATAGCGGTTTACTCTGATAAAGCCCTACCTCCTACTTTGCTTTTTACATTTGGTTGCGATATTCTTGGTGAGGACATTTCACCAGAATCTTCACCCGGGTCCTCACTCAGGGTATCTTCCGAACCAGAAGATCCCTCATCACCGCTATTGCTGGGTGAAGAGGTTATTTGAGGAGACATTCTCTTAGCACTAGTCTCAACACTAGATCTAGTTGGTTCTAAAGGGATCCCAAGGTCAAAGGCAGGATCAGCGAGTAGACCAGGCAAGAAGTCTAACTCGTCGTTATCAACCTTAATTACCTTCTCTTTGCCTTTTGACATTCCCTAAACTATGACTAGAGCAATACCACCAAACGCTACCCAAACAAAAAAGAGGAAAAAGAAATTTTCTACAACTATCCAAGATCGAAGAAATAGAAATAATACCTGCAGTTGTAGCTCGGCCGAATAGAGACAAGAAAGGTAGCTTTTACACCAAGGGAGAGAAATAACTCAGTCACCGGAGAGGAAGAAGAAGGCTAAGAGACGAGTTTCCCTTTTGAGGTTTTGGGTTCTCAAATGAGGAAAAAATTATTGGTTTATCAGCATTTAACGGCACAAATTCTAAGGGTTTTATAACCATCGGTTTGAAATTCAAATGGAGGGACAGATCACTGCCACATCACCTCGCCCACAATTAAATGCAACACGACTCTTCAAAGCCATTTCCTACCTTGAGCAAGCCAGAACTATTGAGTTTCTATTATTGGTCCACTACATTACCCAACACCAGAAACTGGGGGATCGGTGTTTGGGCGATATACTTCGACAAGACCAGCCATGCCCTGGACGAGGAGCCAGCCTCCTTACAATGGAGCAAATGAGCAAAAGTCTGGTAGCAGGTTTCCACGGGCAGGAATATTCTGCTCGTTCACGAAGACACCCTCCTCGAGATCATAGCACGAGCTAGCCTCCTACTAGGAGCAAAAAGCCATTCCTGCTAGAGGTTGAAGTGGGTAAACCCGGTCCATGACGGTTGACGAAACGTGCACTCCTATCTGAGAATCTAAGCACGAAACCCACTCAGCCACAACCACGACATTCAAGCATCCACTTCCGTGAGCTGGGGAAAGTGATGGGCGTGGATCATGGCGGATCGGGTTCACAGGAAGGCCATAAAAAGGTAATCAACGAAGGTAAAGGGGTTAGACATTTTCACATTAGAATTTAAGAAAGAGTATCTTCATTGAGAAAGGGGAGAAAAACTCAGAGGCATTTTTTATTGTCTAAAAGATTAAAGAACAGCCACGAGATTAGTGGCCGGGTTTTCCACAAAAGTGAACCGACAATTCTAACTTGAGCGTCGGAGGGTTTACGTCGGGAAAACTCCTGGCGTGCTCTGACCAGTTTCTGGGTGTGCAGGAGTCTGCTGAGGTAGAAGTCATACAAGGCATTGTTCTGGTCAGTTAGAAGGGCTACGAGGAGAACCTGCTGTTGGTCGTGAATTTGAGAGTTGAGGAGGGATCCTAGTAGAGAACGAGCAGACACCAAAATCTTGCATCAACAATAATTGTTCCATAAATGTCAGTCACACCCACATATCATATACACAAGAAATGAAATCTAAGATTACTTGTTTAGTTAAGAATCACTAGTGAAAAAATTTTGCCGTTTTGATTTAAGGATCCACATTTTGAACTACCAACTAATGTTCATCAAGAACAGAGTATGGCCTAAGAGTAGAAAAATTAATTTTGGAGAAATTATTTTTGTTAATAGAAGAATTTCTCAATGAACGATTAAAATTATAAATAAAAATGTCATACACACCCAAGTATCATCGATACAATTGACTTTGAGGATCCATTTCTTGAAATGTTCATCAAGAATAGAGTATGGCTAGTGAGCATAAATTTTTTTGATTTTGGCTTGGAACAAAAAGAAATTAAATTGAAGGAGAATCTACTACTTTCTCATTAAGAAAGGTACACGAGGCATACCATGGTACCATACAATACAAAAAGTCTTCGTTCCCAGGCTTTTCAAACTTTGAAGGAGCAATATTCCCCAATTCCCCCTTGAAAATTCTAATTACGATATTATTCATTGCGTGATGCAATCAAAGTAGTGACAAAGTTAGGAAAAATATGACTCCCAAGTAATTACTAGGTAGGGCTCCTGAGAGCAACATTGTCCTAGGCATTATATGCATACACGATGTGGTACATAGAGCACGTTGAATTCCACACTATAACACAAATCCAGAAAGACAAGTAACAACTCAACTGATATAAAGACAAAAAGAAGATAAAATGATATAGAATTGTTCTTGGGTGTTGATTTCAGAAATAAAATACATTCTGAGAGATGCTGGTCTACTAGTACAAGCCCCCATATTTAAGAATTTTTTAATGATAATTTACCACCTGTAACTGTGCCGAAAGATTCACCTAGCAATGAAAAAGATGATAATTTAATTGATATAGATAGTTTTCATAAAACTTTTAAATCATCTTATGTAATTATAATGTTGGGAAGCATTAGTGATCTATATGTGAACTATTATTGGCGCTATTTTGTTGTAAACAATCTTGTTCAATTAACATATAATTTAAAATCATTATGTAAATCAATCTATTACTTTTCATGATATTTAACTGAGTTAAAACTAAGTGCACCCAATAAATCTCTTTTCCTTTAAAAAAACTGTTACGCTTTGATTTTAGTGCTTAATATTTACGGAACTCTGGTACAGGGAATTTGAAATCAAACTCGTAACTACATATTATCTAATTGCAAGTTTCTGTCAATAGCTGCTGATTTGTAGTGATTATCTAATTGACTGAGGTGACAATAATTTTTTTTTTTTATTTTCAGCATAATGTGGAATTCAATAATTAAATTCTCATTTTTAATTTGTTTCTAGTTAAATTATTAATTACTTAAACTCTGTTTTAAGTCTTTAATTTTATGTGTTTATGCAGAATTGGATTCTTGAGCGTGTTGGACACGACCAACAGTGAAATTGACAGTAAACAAACATTACAACGCGTTGAGTGTCGACTCCGGTAGCTGCCCTACAAGTCTACAACTTTACAAACAATAATTGAGTACACACATTTGATTCTCGAGACCCTTCAATGAATTTCTAGCCCCGTTAACTCCCCCGACAAAAGTTTTGGAAAATAAAAAAAAATCATAGAATTCCACCAAATGCAAAACGCGTGGAATTTAATTTTCGGCCGTGTGGACCAAAACATAATTTAATGAAAAAAAAAGATAAGATTTCTAAAATGTGTGGAAGGTGATCCATATTTTACTGAAACAACTTGTTAAATGTTTCAAGGATATAGAATATTTGGTCATAAATTACGCTCATGTTAATTTTTCCGCTATTGACTATCATATTCTAGACTCAATGGTACCTTTCTTGATGAAGGGTACTTAGTCTCTCTTCTCCTCTTATAAAAATTATATTAATTGATTTCTTATTATAATAAATAGTCTTTAAGAACGTATAGATTTATTGTTTTTGTGACCAAATTATGCCTGCCTAAGGTTGCGACTATTAATAAAATTAATATTTAATGTTTATGTTAAAAAATATAAGATTTTATGCATTCATTAATTGTTATTAGCTAAAGGATGAATTATTTTTTCAACCCAATCTGCAAGAGTTTTTTCTTTTATTGACCATAATTATATTCCGGGTACAATAAATTATCTTTGGTGCATGGAAAATATGACTTCTTACTTCAAGTTTGATGTGTCTCTCTCCATAAGCTTACTGGAAATATATCCTCATCTATTGTCATTTATCTAATATCAATTGAAGATCTCACTTTTTCAAAGTTCAAACTATCACTTCCAAGTCTCATTGTCACTTGGCCATTCTTGGACCATTCAAAGGGAAATTTACACTAATAACCATAAAAGTTTTGGTTTTTTCCATCTTAACCCCCCAAACAAATTTCTATCAACATTAGCCATAAAAAAAATCTTTGAGCCCAAAATACCCCTCTCTCTCATCTCTCCCCCAACACTCTCTCCTTCACCCATCTCTCCCAAACGGAAGAAACTCCCATCGTCGGCGGCAACGAAACTCCCATAAAAAAGCCTTTGAGCCCAAAATACCCCTCTCTCTTCTCTCTCCCCCAACACTCTCTCCTTCACCCATCTCTCCCAAACGGAAGAAACTCCCATCGTCGGCGGCAACGAAACTCCCATAAAAAAGCCTTTGAGCCCAAAATACCCCTCTCTCTTCTCTCTCCCCCAACACTCTCTCCTTCACCCATCTCTCCCAAACGGAAGAAACTCCCATCGTCGGCGGCAACGAAACTCCCATCGTCGGCGGCAACGAAACTCCCATCGTCGGCGGCGGCTCCATCCCTCATCGGCGTCTGATCTACCATCTACAGCCTTCAACAAAACCTAGGTTAGCCATTTTATTTATTTTCATTAATTTAAAATGAATTTTTAGAATAATAGTGGTTGTAGTTTGAGAATAATCATGGTGGTGGTGGTGGTGGTGTTTGTGTTGGTTGTTGTTGTTTTGGGAGTGTGTTGTTTTGGGAGTGTTGTGGGAATGTAGTACCGTTGCCCGTCGCTGGACAGCAGCGCGCGCGCCCCTGCTGTCGCACCAATTTGGTGCGACAACAAATTACAGTGGGTTTAATATTTTTTTACGTCAAGTCAATTTATTTTATTTTTGTTGTAAATGCAATGTAATAATGTTATAAATATTACAGATACATGGCGAAATCAGAATCATCGGATATCGAAGTAGGCATGATGTATTTTCGTTATGTCGATCACTTTCTGAGTCGAATTTCGAGCATGTGTAATTTATCTTCGATCGTAAAAGCCATCGAGGAAAAATTAACAAAGTGGCAGTTGAATCTGTTCAAGAAGGATGTATTTGGGCATTTCTTGGAGTGTCGAAGCTTTCCATTTAGTGGGGTAATTTTGCACAATCTTTTACTGAGGCAAGGGGCCCATGAAGAAGATAGTCGTGAGGATCAGTTATGGTTTCAAATTGGTGAGCATTTGATTCGCTTGTCAATTGTAGAATGGTGTCTGGTTACTGGACTTTCATATGGTGTTGATACCGAACTAAGAAATAACAAAATGGTGCATAGGCTACGGAATATGTATTTTGGTGGTGTGCATCGCAAGATCAAACTTAAGAAATTCGATGCATTATTTAAGAAGTTGAAATTCGAGGAAATGGATGATATGGACGCATTAAAGATTGCGCTCTTTTATTTTGCAGACAGAGTACTAAATGCAAGAAAAAATCACTATCAAATCAATTTCGATTGGCTTAACGAAGTTGATGATATAGAGTACTTCTGAAACCGTCCATGGGGTCTTTTATCGTGGAAAATGATATACGAGAGTCTCGACGATGCACTGTTTGAGAAAGACGAGAAATTTAAGACGACTTGGTTGAAAAACCTAGATCATAACATTGAAAAGTACAATATTTACGGCTTTATGTCCAGGGTTCAGGTGCGTTATTTTTTTGTTTATGAATAAGTTTTATAGTATTAAATATTTGATAGATGTTTTAATAGGTTTTTCACTTTGGTTATTGCAGGCTTGGATTTATGAAGCGATGGAGGTTTGCCATCAACATGGGTCGTGAAAACGAAGAAGAAGATTCCTCGCATCGTGCAATGGAAGCCCATGGCGTCTTCGAGAATCAACTTTGCTGAGGTTTATTCATTCTTCAACGACGAATCTCGTCTTGTAAGTGATATATATTAGTTATTTTTTTAACTTTAGTAAATTTAAGTTATGTATACTTACTTAAAATTTTGAATTGAATTTATGACAGGGGGACGTTTTACAAACCCTTGAGCCGAATTCAAAGGAGAGTAGCAGAAAATATTAGCTCACTGTGAAGGATTACATGCCAAGCATTCCAGACTGGGTTCATAAGGTCGGTATCCTCTAAGTACTATAAATTTTTTAATCGAAATTTTTGACTTTTCATTTTCTAATTTTAAATGATACTTTATACAGCACCAACCCTCAATCAACGTGATGCCGCCGTTACAAGGCAATCAGACGAGCATGACGACATACCAAACCCAACACCAGAGCAGCGTCATGACACTTCTGAGGATGAGGTGGCTATTGATGACCACTAGGAGCAGACAGACAACTCTGATGACGCACATGATTCGGAGGTTATAAATAATATACGATATTCTTCCTTTATAAATCATTATTGTTTTACTGTTATTCTAAAGTTTTACTTATCTTCTTTTGTAATAGTCGGGGACAAAGTAGTTTAATGATTACATGCGACGACGGCTGGATAAGATTGATCGTAACGCTTATGAATTGAAGTCAGAATTAAAAGATTTTAAAGAAACCATGGTTGGATTTATCGACACATTTTCTAAACGTCCAAATAAGGATTCTCCCACTGGACGCTCGTATGCAGTGAGCAAATTTAAATTTAATAATTATGTTCAGTTGTTTAATATGTTCACCTTGGCGAATGGACAGGCCTCGGATGACCATGGAGTGTATACTGACGTGGGCAATCAAAATTTTTCTACGTCCACGTCATTGTATAGTTTCTACGGGGATGTTAGTGGGGAGAGCATGCAGGTGTTCACTGAGGTGCCTCCGGGCATTAATAAGTTCAGCCGCGTGTACATACCGTCGTATGTTTATAACAATCCTTACATGATTCCTCCACTCAGGCGAGGAAAGAACGTCCGGCCTATACCTTGACCCCAAATCATGGACCATGCGATTGACATGAATACGAGTGTGGATATAAATCCACTGAGAGGATTGGAGGATTCTAGTCTGTTTGCTGAGTTTGATCGATAGTTCGCTGGTGATATGACAGTGGATCGGAGAGTCCAGCACCCACGGTCATTCTTTCAAATACTTTTGGGTTTAGCTTCGATGGGATGGCTAGGCGATGAGGTAATTATATTTTCGAAGTTCTTTGAGTGTTGTAGATTTGTGTATAAATTTTTTCTTTTAAATCGTAATGTTTCTATTCCTCTACAGCATATTCACGAGTATTTTCGCTTGATTAGCAAGAAACAATGGCAGTATCCGAATGCCTTAGTTCAACGTGTCACACATACTGACACATTTTTTTGGGTAACGTGCCGAAAAAACTTATAAATACCATTTCTGTTTTTTTTTAATTATCACCTTTAAGTTTTGTTAATTTATGCATTTCTTGGTTATCTATGTACTAGGTGTTCTTGAATCAGTTATGGAACAACGGGGATTGTGCGGTCGATTCATTAGTATTCGACGACCGCTTGAATTGCTATCTTTGTGGGCGACAACACACAATGTCCAAATCAATGACAGATGTCGATATGATATGCATTTTATTGCATTTCACATACTCCATAATGAAAATATAATAGTTGTCCGTTTTTCTTGCTTGGATGGTTACTCTCTTCAATGAGTGAAGGAATCATCAGTCTGGTCTTCAATCTGGAGACATCTCGTGAGGTTTGGAAAGTTGTTGAGGTACAATTTGGTTCTCAATCCAAATCAAGACTGTTACATCTGAGATATATGATTAATTCTACTAGAAAAGATTATATGAAAATCACATATTACTTCATTAAAATGAAAAACATATCTGATAATATGGCTGCAGCAGGAAGTGCCTTGAGTAATGATGACTTAATTTTGCATGTGTTGTCTGGTTTAGGACCAGATTATAATTCAGTAGCTACCTATATAACTGGTCAAGTAGGAACTGGAAAAATGGATCTAAATGAAGCTTATGCAATGCTTTTAACTCAAGAAGCTAGAATTGAACAACAGTCTCATATGCTAGCTGGTACAGATATGAAAAATAATTTTGAACCAAATTTTGCTCAAAACAGAGGACCTAAGAAAGGAAATATGTTCAATGGAAAAGGTTTTGGTGGTTATGGCTACAATTCTGGTTCTGGAAATAACTATAACTCAGGCTTTAGCAACAATGGTCACTACAAAGGAAACTTTGGTACTGAGTTTGCTGGTACTGGTTTTAACAATCAGTTTAAATGATATCAATCCAGTAATCAGAGAGGAGGAGGAGGAGGTAATTGGAACAACAACAATGGACCAAGTAACTTTAACAGTGGTAAACCATCTGTAAATCCTAAGCCACAATGGAATGCATCAAAGCCTACCTGTCAAATTTGCCTTAGGCCTGGACACACTGCCAATATTTGCTGGAAACTTGAAGAGTTTATTACTTCAGGTGCTTACAGACCACCACCAAATAGAGGACCAAAGGCAGCTTATCTGGCCAACATGGATGCTCCAGTTGACAACAATTGGTTTCTGGATAGTGGAGCCACACATCATCTCACAAATGATATGAGCAATATGAATGGTGCTGAACCTTTTACAGGTAATTCCAAACTTATTGTTGGAAATGGTGTTGGTTTGTGCATAACACAATTAGGTTCTGCTGTTCTAAGAATGCCTGATGTCCTGAATTATTCTGATCTTAAGCTAAACAACATTCTACTTGTTCCTAAAATAACCAAAAACCTTATAAGTATTTCCCAATTAACCAAAGATAATGATGTTGTGGTTGAATTTACTGATAGTTTCTGTTTTGTGAAGGACAAGTTGAAGAATTCAGTTATGCTGCAGAGCAAAGCTGAAAAAGGGTTATATAGATTGCTGTGTGTTTCCTCAACCAAGTTCTCTCCTTCACAGTCAAACCAAGGTTTTCTTACTCATGTCGAGTCAGCTGTTTCAAGTCAGCCAATTTCAATGTTTTCAACTGTTGTTTCAAAATTTCTAAATAAAATTGCTTGCTGTTTGCATACAGAAGCACTATGTTGTCAAACTCCAAGTTGTATGTTAAATACTATGGTTTTGCAACAGAGGCTAGGTCATCCTAACACTAAGGTGCTTAGTCATGTAATCAATTCCTGTTCTTCTTTAAAGAATATCAGTGGTAATAAAACAATTGATTCTTGTGATGCTTGTAAGATGGGAAAAATGCATAAACTTCATTTTCCAATTACTGAAACCAAAACCAAAAATCCTTTGGAACTTTTACATACTGATTTGTGGGGACCCTCTCCTACACCTTCTATCCAAGGATACAAATATTATGTTAGCTTTGTGGATGACTTCACAAGGTTCACCTGGATTTTCCCTTTGAAAACCAAATCTGATACATTTCAAGTGTTTAAAATCTTTAAAGCTCAGGTGGAAAAACAATTGGATAAGCCTATTAAATGCCTTCAGTCAGATTGGGGTGGGGAATACAGATCATTTGTTCATTTTCTTCATGAAACAGGAATACAATTTAGACATTCATGCCCTTATACACACAATCAAAATGGCCTTGTAGAAAGAAAGCATAGACACATAACTGAGTTGGGATTAACTTTACTTGCACAAGCTAAATTACCTATCAAATTCTGGTGGGACTCTTTTCATACAGCCACTCACATTATTAACAGATTACCAACTCCTGTCCTTTCCATGAAAACTCCCTATGAATGTCTCTTTCATTTGATACATGATTATCCTTTTCTCAAAACTTTTGGTTGTGCTTGTTTCCCATTCTTAAGAGATTACAATCGTCACAAGTTTGATTTCCATTCATCTAAGTGTGTCTTCCTAGGATACAGTCCTTTGCACAAAGGTTACAAGTGTCTTCATCCATCAGGGAAAATTTACATAGCCAGCCATGTTCTTTTTTATGAAACCTCTTTTCCATACTCCACTGATTCACATTTTTTGAAGTCCTTGCCATCTAAGGTTTCTGACTTTCAATATAGTTCTCTACAATTTTACAATGTTTCAGTTCCTCATAGCAATCTAAAACCTTTTGAAGCCGCTGCAGCAGACACTGATTCTCATACTTCTAGTTCTAATCACAATATCATGTTACCTTCTTTTCTACTCATCCTGTTTCTTCCACTAATACCATATCCTCACCTATCATTCACACCACATCTCCTATCACAACTCCAAACATTTATGACTCATTACTCATATTTCGCGACGACAAAAGATACAAGTTGAAATTCAAGCCACTTGAAGTTATCTTCCCTCGATGGTTGGAATATCTTGGCTTCTACAACATCCGACCTGAGTTGCGGAGTGCCGACCCCTGGAAAGTTATCGTAGTTAAGAGAGCGCCACAACAAGAGCTCGAGACTGGCGATTGTGGTGTTTTTGTATTGATGTTTACAATGTATTTAATGTTCGGGTTTAAATTAGAGTTTAACGCTAGTCATATCGAGTACTTTAGAAAGAAGATTGCAGTTGACATATTTAATGACGATATTGTATTGTAAACCGTTGTAGTAATTCGAATGTTGAAACTTGAATTTTTATTCTAATTTGTGCACTTAAGTTTATATAATTTTAATGCTCACATTTTAATATTAAAAATAAAATAAAATTTCATGACATATAAGTGTACAATACACAAAAAAATAACAGTTTTAACCAACGAATCATTGAAACAATACAATTAACTTCGAGTCGACGCAATAGAATTCTTACATCGCTTACGACTTTTGGTCCCCCAAATTCTAATTATATAACTTCTATATATCTCATTGTCAGGTCACGAAATTGTTGGCACATTTTCCAAATTCCTCTTCCATCAGCTCTCACATGTTAACTTAAGTGGAAAGTTTCCAAGTTGATTGCTAGAAAGCAACGCAAAATCAGACACGCTTGACCTATCCCCTAATTCTCTTTCCTACGTTGAAAAAGAATATATATATATATATATATATATATATATATATCTATGTAAAAATAAATAATAAACTGAGTAAAAGTACATTTGTTTAATTAACATCTGATCGGGGCATTTTTGGTGTAATTTCGTGCTGTGTAACCCACAACTAAAATCAAACAACCCCTTATCATACTTCTTCCATTTTATCTGCTACTTTTGTGGATCTTATAGGGTGGGCATGTGGACATAATTTAAAAGTTTTAATAGTCTAAAGAGTAAGATATGTTAAAGTTGCACAATTTCACCAACTTGAAAGAATTGACATTAATGAACTAGTCGCCTCTCCATATATGAAGCCTTCTTAAAAGTTCATTTTTATTTCAGAAAAAAAAAAGTTTAAGTTACATATATTACAGTAAGATTTTTTGAGACCAATTCCCTTCTTGAAATAATAATGGAAAAGTATTAATTTAAAAATAAAATGAATATGTATTGATTATATCCTGATTTTCATCGATTATAGTGAGAGCTTCTCCAAATCAATTCCCTTATTCAAATAATACAGAAAAAATAGTAATTTAATAGTAAAATAAACAGGTGTTGATTATATATCCTAAGTTTCATCGATTATGTGATCAAAGTGGCATTGTTGATTTATTTCTTGTTCAATGTTAATTTTTAGGTTATATAAATTTCAAGGATTTAAAATCTTTGGTCATGAATTACACGCTTGTTAATTTTTCTGCCATTGACTGTCATATTCTAGACTTAATGATACCTTTCTTGATCAAGGGTAATTACTCTCTCTTCTCCTCTTATAAATTCCTCTTCCATTAACATCACTAGGAGTATGTTGATCTCTCAGACGTTAACTTGAGTGGAGAGTTTCCAAATTGATTGTTACAAAACAACACAAAAACTAGACACACTTGATCTGTCTAATAATTCTCTTTCGGTAAAATTAATTAATTTTAGAGGAATATTCGGCCAACCTCCATAATTTCAGAGTGATCATTAATTAATTAAACGATACAAATATCTAAAGTGATTAGATGTTTGATGACAATACAAGTTCATGGCTTGAAATTCAATCTCTATCGATTGGTTTACAAATGGACGTACTTGTGCCTTTGTGGCGATAATTGAAGAGATGTGAAGTTGTAAAGATTTGGCAGTTGTAAATTGTTATAAAGACATAAAGACAAGTTCCCATGATTATTATTTTTTCCAAAAACTTTTTTACAACAAATTCATCTCGCCAAAAATTCTATTTTGCTAACTAACAATAATTGAGTACTTGGCCGTATTGACTCCACGTCTCCACCTACTTTCTAAGTAAAAACATGGAAATGTAATTTCCACAAAATGCCAAACGTGTGGAATTTAATTTTTGGCGTTGTGGACTAAAATACAAATGAAAGAAAAAGAAAAAAGAAAAAAAGGTCCAAAGACTTCTAAAAGATGTAAAAGTCTTTGGGCCTTTTTATAATAGTGGAATTTTTAAAAGGAAAAAATAACAACACTTCTATGGTTTGTTTTAATAATCATATTTACATATACTCTTTAATTTTTAAAATGGACACATAAATCTTTTTTTTTTTTACAAATATATATTATTTGTATTATTTATTATTTTTATTATCATATTTTTATTTATGATAAATGTTTAAAGTAAATTTTTAGGTTGAAATATAATAAAAGGGTATAATGGTTCTCCTATTAAACACACATACTTTTAGTTTCTATCCATTTGTCAAGTCAATCTCTCTCAATTATTCTTTATTGCTAGTTCAAAACGCGTTGTCGTTGCAAATTATAGCAAAATGACAAATATGGAAAAAAAGGGAAGAAAATTAATGCATAAAAGACTTGGAGAAAACAACAAAATAAGTCATCTATGAGCTAGTTGGGTGTATAAATTGTTAGATGTGTTATATACAAATAGTGTAGTCGTTGGTTACAGAGACAGAAAGAGTGTGCGTGTTTTTTCATAGTTAAAGATATAGTTAGAATGGGTGGTTCAAAATCAAAAATGGTGATAATGTTTGTTATGTTATTAATAATATTTAAAAGTGGGTGGAGTGAGGGATGTTTGGATCATGAGAGATTTGCTCTTTTACGACTCAAACATTTCTTCAATGGTAATCTTTACGACTGGGTAGATGATGCGGGAGCTACTGATTGTTGTCTGTGGGAAAGGGTTGACTGCAGCAACACCACAGGCCGAGTGATAAAACTTGACCTTGCTTTTATAAGGAATAGGTATTTGGGAGCGGATGGGTATCTGAATGCTTCTTGTTTACTCCCTTTCAACAACTTGAGTCACTTGATTTAACAGATAACAATATGGCCGGTTGTGTTGAGAATGAAGGAGCGTCGTTTAATTTAATAAATTTACTTTCTCCCCCCTAATTTAAGTTGAATATCAAGACCGAGCAATTATATGGATATTCATTCAATTGACAATTTTGACTTTTTTTTTAAATGATTAATTTTGAAATTACACCAATATCTATTATCCTTTTTTTTATTTTACTTGCAGGTATAGAGAGGCTATCAAGATTGAACAACTTGAAGATGCTTAATTTAAGTGAAAACTCATTCAACAATAGCATCTTATCATCTCTAACTCCTCTTTCATCATTAAGATCATTAAAATTATCTTACAATAGATTGGAATCATATGTCTTGAATCTAAGATTAAAAAAAAAAAACACTAACAGCGAACCAAACACCTCCACAACTTATTATTATTATTATTATTATTATTATTGTGGTGAGGTTTGAAACATTCAACTCAATTTGTACTTATTACAGAATTTGATTCTTTGAGAAATTTAGAGGAGCTAGAAATTGGCGGGAACAAGATTGACAAATTTGTGGTCTCAAAAGGTACTAGAACAACTGTAAAAAAATGTAAACTTCTACAAATTAGCTAGATTCTTTGCCATTTGGTTTATTATTTTGCAGGTTTGAGGAAGTTGAGGTATCTCAGTTTAAGTGGTATCAAACTCAATCATAGCATCTTATCTTCTCTGACTATCTTTCTTCGTTAAGAGAATTATATCTACATGATACGGGATTCAAAGGAACATTCGATATTCGAGGTAAGTCTAAGCCCTGCTTTCTCATTTTATATATGCTAGCTAGACTTGTGTATCATCGACATAATTTAATATTTAATTTGATTAGTCTGAAGGAATTACATGCTAATTTAAGCATATTTTATTTACTATGTCAATCAATTAATTAATTAATTACTATTTGGCTTGGTTTGGACGAAATTCTCATGATGTTTTAATTTCTTTAAATTAATTAATTAATTAACTCTATTTTTAAGTCTTAAGTCTGGGCATGTTTGCAGAATTTGATTCCTTCAATAACTTAGAAGTGTTGAACATGAGATACAATGAAATCGACAATCTTGTGGTTCCTCAAGGTAAACAATTAAAATATTATTCAATTACATTATTTTGATTCATTTGATTAGAGAAGGCCAAAAAGGTCCAAAAAAATAATAATAATAAAGAAACAGATAATTTGTATTATTTAAAAAACATAATGTAATAAAGATTTGATTCCAGTTCTTTAATCTTTAAAGCGATTGAAAAACAATGTTGCTCTTTTCCCAAAGCATAAAATACGAATTGAATGCCAATTAACTTAATCATTCATTTCGTTTAGCTCTAAATTTAGGCAATGAATTTTTATATTATTTCAAAAACAGGACGTAGTAGAATTTAAAAAAAAAATAGATGTAATAAAGATTTGATTCCAGTTCATTAATCTTTACAGTGATTGAAAAACGATACTACTTCCCAAAGCATAAAATACGAATTGACTCCCAATTAAATTGATCATTTATTTCGTTTAGGTCTAAATTTAGAAAAATGAATTTTGATTCTCTTCAATCCTTTCCTAATTATTATTAATAAACAAGTTACAGAGGTTTGAGGAAGCTGAAAAGCCTTGATCTATCGGGAGTTGGAATTAGAGATGGAAGCAAGTTGTTACAGTCAATGGGATCATTCCCATCCCTCAACACTCTTGACCTTTTCGTTTAGTAATTTTACGGAAACAGTGACAACTACTACTCAAGTTAAGTAAAAGGTACAGATGTGGCCAAATTTATAAATAAATTGTTAATTAATTAATTTTTCCGTATTATTAATTAAGCTAAATTCGTTGCTCCTTCCTTCTAAATCTAAACAGAGTTGCACAATTTCACCAACTTGGAATATTTGGCATTGGACTCTTCCTCTCTCCATATAAGCCTTCTGCAAAGCATTGCATCAATATTCCCTTCGTTAAAAAATCTATTGATGTATGGTTGTGAAGTCAATGGTGTCGTACGCGGTCAAGGTAAAAGAAAGGGGTGAATGTGAACTCACTCAATGGTGTCCTACGTGTTCAACATTTTTATTTATTTATTTATTTATCGTTTAATGTTTCTGCTAGGTTTTCCTTATTTCAAGAGTTTGGAATATTTGGTGATGGATAGAACCCGCATTGCACTCAACACCAGCTTTCTTCAAATCATCAGTGAATCGATGCCTTCTCTTAAGTACTTATCACTGTCAGATTCTACTCTTGGCACTAACAGCAGCAGGATTCTTGATCAAGGTTAATCAGATGCTCCCACCCTCCCTTTTTAATCTGTAATATTAATTTTCAATTAAATATTTAATTACACAAACGAATCACTTATTATAAAAGAACAATACGCATTCATTAATTTTTATATTGTATTAATTGATGAATTTAATAAATTTTCAGGCCTCTGTTCGTTGGTGCATTTGCAAGAGTTGTACATTGATAATAATGATTTAAGAGGTAGCTTGCCTTGGTGCTTGGCAAATATGACATCCCTCAGGATATTAGATGTTTTTGCCAATCAACTTACTGGAAGCATCTCCTCATCTCCCCTCGTTCATTTGACATCTATTGAAGAGCTGTATCTTTCAAACAATCACTTGCGGATCCCAATTTCACTTGAACCACTTTTCAATCACTCAAGACTCAAGATTTTCCGTACTTACAACAACGAAATAAATGCAGAAATAATTGAGTCACATTCTTTGACTGCCCCAAACTTCCAATTACAATCTCTCTCGATGTCTTCCCTTCATGGAGATGGTGTCACATTCCCCAAATTCCTTTACCATCAACATGACTTGGAGGATGTTGATCTCTCACACATAAAGATGAATGGAGAATTTCCAAATTGGTTGTTAGAAAACAACACAAAATTAGAAACTCTTTTTCTGGTTAATGATTCTCTTGCAGGACCTTTCTGGTTGCCAATTCATTCATACAAGCGGTTAAGACTGTTGGATATATCCAACAACAACTTCCAAGGTTGCATTCCAGTAGAAATTGGAGATATTTTACCAAGTTTATTATCTTTTAACATTTCCATGAATGCTTTGTGTGGTAGCATTCCCTCTTCATTTGGTAAGATGAACTTCCTCAGATTTCTGGACTTATCCAACAATCAATTGACTGGTGAATCCCCGAGCACTTGGCCGTCGGTTGCGTCAACTTGAAGTCTCTTGTGTTATCAAACAACAGCCTAAATGGTCACATGTTCCCTAGAAATTTTAATCTGACAAACTTGAGATGGTTACAATTGGATGGCAATCACTTCGTAGGAGAGAACCCACAAAGTTTGTCTAAATGCTCCTCACTAGAAGGATTGTACCTTAACAATAATAGTCTTTCAGGTAAGATTCCACGATGGTTGGGTAATCTCACAAGGTTAAACCATATTATAATGCCCGAGAATCATCTTGAAGGTCTTATTCCAGTGGAGTTTTGTCAACTTTATTCGCTTTAGATTTTGGACATTTCAGACAACAACATATCTGGAAGGTTACCATCTTGTTTCCATTATCTCTCTATCGAACAAGTTCACTTGTCGAAAAATATATTACATGGACAACTAAAAGAAGGTACATTTTCTAATTGCTCTTCCCTCGTGACATTAGATCTTAGCTATAACCGCATTAATGGCAGCATTCCGGAATGGGTTGATGGGCTTTCTCAGTTAAGCCACCTTATCTTAAGTCACAATAATCTTGAAGGGGAAGTATCAGTTCAATTGTGCAAATTAAACCAACTACAATTGTTAGATCTTTCTAATAATAATCTTCACGATCATATTCCTCCTTGCTTTGATAACACCAAACTTCATGAAAGTTACAACAATAGTTCTAGTCCTGATGAGCAATTTGAAATATCTTTTTTCATCGAAGGCCCTCAGGGATCGGTAAAAAAGCAAATTCATGAAATTTTTGAGTTCACAACAAAGAACATTGCGTACATTTACCAAGGAAAAGTGCTTAGCCTCCTATCAGGACTTGATCTTTCTTGCAACAAGCTAATCAGTCATATTCCTCCTCAAATTGGAAATTTGACAAGGATTGAAACATTGAATCTATCACACAACAACTTGACAGGATCGATCCCATCAACATTTTCAAACTTGAAGCATGTCGAAAGTTTGGATCTTTCCAACAACAAATTGAATGGGAAAATCCCTCATCAACTTGTGGAGTTAAAGACATTAGCTATTTTCAGTGTGGCATACAATAACTTATCAGGCGAAATTCCAGAATGGACTGCACAATTTGCAACATTTAACGAGAGTAGCTATGAGGGAAATACTTTTCTTTGTTGACTGCCAATGCCCATTTGCATATCACCAGCAACTATGCCAGAGGCTTCAATTGGCAATGAACGAGATGATAATTTAATTGACATGGACAGTTTCTTTATCACATTTACAACATCGTACGTAATTGTGATATTCGGAATTGTTATTGTTTTATATGTAAATTCTTATTGGCGACGTAGATGGTTTTACTTTGTTGAAATGTGGATAACTTCATGTTACTATTTTGTTGTAAACAATCTTATTGCAACAAGATATTGTCATTGAAATTAATTAGCAGTTTAATTACGATTCTTTAAGTTCTAATCAAGTTTGCTTACGAAATAAATTTATTTTTATTTTTTTATTAAAATTGTAGTAGTATTTAGCGTTATATAGCTTCCAACTTCCAAGCACTTCACATTTGTCTCTACACTTCCAAACCCATATCTATCCACCATAACTTATACTTCCCTATACTATGCAGCATACTTTATTTAAGAGAACCATCTCCAATGTTAAAAGCAGCCACTCTATAACATTCATTTAGAAACTATATTCAGAATAGTTTTATAATCATACACAAGAAATGAAACACCTAGATGCACTTGATCGCCTATTTTACTTTAAAAAATAATGATTATGGTGCTATCATCATCTTCTTCACTAGCAACATTAACACCAAATCCAGTGATGGACCTAGACATTTTATCAAGAAAGGTATATATATATAATAAAGTTGAAGCTTGACAAAAAATTCAGGAAGATTAATGCCTCGCCACAGTAAGGGGCACAACAACATCAAAGTAGAGATGAAGCAAAATATTCTCAAAGCTAAAACTATCAAATCCACCCACCAGAATTTCATATCTCCTCGACAATTTTAAGAACTAAAGATAATTAGGATTTAACATTAGTTTTTTATATATTAGTTTCATAATTTACAAATCAATGAAGATGAAGATTATGCTAATGAATTCAAATTATACCATACATTCTCGAGATGTTACCAAAAATTTCTAAAGTCAATCCCACATATTTCATAATTTTAAGACTAGAAAATTTCATTAGTTAGAAGTTTCATTACCTTCAAGTGGAAGATGAAGAACATTATACAATTGATTCAGATTATATCATACATACTCCAAATGTAACTAGAAATTAACAAGTTCATGCGCACAGATTTCATAACATTATGATTGGAAAGCTTCAGAAAGAGAAATTCTAAATTCAATCTCTTGCATCAAGGTGGTTTGATTGATTTGAGTTACTTTCTGATCAAGCTACTAATATAACATTCAAGTCAGGGAGAAAGTAAATTAAAACTGGGAAGAAATAACAGTAAAAATTTGTTGCTAAACATGATGTGTATTTTTTTTAAGGCAATTTGGAAACAGAGTTGTTACTACAGATATTCTCCTCAACTTGGAGATAAATACAAATATTAAAATGCATATAATCGCACATATTACTTGGATCTTAGTAAGATTTCATTAAGAGAAGCAATCAAACCAGTTATCAATTGTTGCAATCGTTCTATAAGCTAAAATAGCAATATAATACAAGAAAAAGAACATATAGATACTTGGCAAGAGTTCATTAAGAAGTCGCATCACATTCGGGTGAGTTTGCTTCTGATATCTTCCTAGCTGGGGCTTTTTCTTGTCTTTCTATGTATGCCGAGGGAAACCAACCAGCTTGGCCCTTGCATTCACCTTCCGACCATCCAGTAGGAGCCACCTTGAGAAGTTATAACTAAAATGGTGAATTAAACAAAAGTTGACCATTCAAAGACCTAAGGGGAAAACTAATTCTTTTATGCTAATGAATTCAAATTATACCATACATTATCTAGATGTTACCAAAAATTTCCAAGTCAACCCCACATATTTCATAATTTTAAGACTGGAAAGTTTTCATTAGTTAGAAGTTTCATTACCTTCAAGTGGAAGATGAAAAAGAACATTATGCAAGTGATTCAGATTATATCATACATACTCTGAATGCAACTAGAAATTAACAAGTTCATGCCCACAGATATCATAACATTATGATTGGAAAGTTTCACAAAGGCGGAGAAATTCTAAATTCAATCTCTTGCATCAAGGTAGTTTGATTAATATGAGTTACTTTGTGATCAATCTACTAATATAACATTCAATTCAGGGAGAAAGTAAATTAAAACTGGGAAGAAATAATAGTAAAAATTTGTTGCTAAACATGATGTGTAGTTTTTTTTTTTAGGCAATTTGGAAACACAATTGTTACTACAGATATTCTCCTCAACTTGGAGATAAATACATCTATTAAAATGCATATGATCACACATATTACTTGCAGCTTAGTAAGATTTCATTAAGAGAAGCAACCAATCTACAATCAAACCACTTATAAATTGTCGCAGTCGTTCCATAAACTAAAATGGCAATATAATACAAGAAAAAGAACATATAGATACTTGGCAAGAGTTCACTAAGAAGTCGCACCACATTCGGGTGAGGAGTTTCCTTCTGCTATCTTGCTAGCTGGGGCTTTTTCTTGTCTTTCTACGTATGCCAAGGGAAACCAACCAGCTTGGCCCTTGCATTCACCTTCCGACCATCCAGTAGGAGCCACCTTGAGAGTTATAACTAAAAAAGTGAATTAAACAAAAGTTGACCGTTCAAAGACCTAAGGGGAAAACTAATTCTTTTACGTAGTGAATTAGTTGTGGTTACTGAAATAACAGCACTAGCAACCCTACTATACTATGATTTGCACTTCAATGTAAAAGGGAATATATGGTAGGAAGAAAGAAAACCAACTATCATTTGTTAACTCATTGCTTTTCAATCAAAATTTTAAGAACAAAATGCCATGTGTTTTGAACATCAAATAAGTATAAACATTAGTTCTAAATTCCACATATCATAAGTTGTTAGAAGAATAAGTTAATAGCATAGTAGAAAAATCTATGTGCTGTTATTTAGAGGGGAAAGTACTTGGCAAACGACAACATAATCATCAATTGAAAGACTTAGCTCCCCATTTGCTTGAGCGTCAAATGGATGGATAACCTGCAAGATAATGGGATAAATAGAACTTAATCTTAAAAACAGCATAACAAAAGCAGCAGCAGTAGCAGCAACGTTTATTGTAACCACTATGATTATGGCCAACAAAGATATATTAGAAACAAATTTCCATTTTTACTACAACATTAATATGTACTATACGATATCATGACGATTGGGTTACCAAGAGCTATCAAACTCCAATAAGTTCTGTATAACTTTATGTAGTTATTTAAATTATGGATCAGATTTTAAATCTGAAATTTTGACTGCTCTCCACAAAACATGGCCTATGCACAAGAAAGTCATAGATAATAAGGATTACAAGTGTCCGACATCTTTTGAGTGATGGATTTAACATGACAGCTTATGTTCAGTCAATTTCCTCTGCCTAACAATATAAGCTTTCTCGACCAGATTTATCATCAAATACATAAATTGCCCCCAAGTCACATCTATATAAACATAGTTTTTCTAGGCAAACTAAGTAAGGAGAATCATAATTCAGACATAATCATAAAAAGGCCCATCTAACTTAAGAGAAAATCTCAAAAAGAGGGATGTTGAGCTATCAGTCTTGTCTCTATAAGCAATATCATGACTTTACATCACTGCTACATCGTGAGTGGCTACACAACTTTCAGTGGTTTGTCTTTCTTTGGCATGCCTAATTCAGCTTTGATGTTGCTGAGATATTGATAGTAGAGACACATGATACTTCTAGCTCATCATTCTATCTAGCTCATCCGACAGCTATCACTTTTTTAATTCATTAGTGTTTGCTTAACCTCATGCTTAAAAGTCCTGTTCTCCTAAACAAAGTTTCTTAAGAATGACTTCCTCAGCACCACATTTGGACACTTTTAGAGCAATTTTATTTGGGGAAAAAGAATTTTCAAGGTGTTAACTAATATATTTTAAAAAATAATTACAATTTGTCCTACGATCATATGACAATTTATCTAGGATGAAAGGATACAGACAGACATCTTCCACTTTCAAGACTAATCACTACTTCCGTAGATGTTGTGCAATAATACAAATACTTGACCAGATGCTACTGATAGTAGAAAAAAAAATTATTGCTCCGAAATTAAAATAAAAATGCAATATGTTAAGCAAAAGAAAGCCTCTCAAACCAAAGTGATTGTCCTTGTATTGATCAAGGGATGTAAACATATTACATTTGCAGGATGAGTTTTAATCACTCCCCTGATTTATTTGGGTTGCAATAAAACTAAGCGAGCAACTGTTTGACTTTCAAGTAACAGCTAAATCGGCTATTAAAATTCAAATAAAATCATAATAGAATAATAACAGGCCATCTTGCATGAAAAATTAAGTTTAATTTGTGAATTTTTTTCTATAGACATGTTAGTTCCTGCTGTTGAAATGTTAAAAGCACTGAACAATTATTCAATAAATTATGCAAACATTAAAATAGAGGACATATTAAAAAGTTTCTAATTACAATGTTAACATTTCCTATATTTTAGCATCTGCATATTTTAATTTATTTAAAAGCTACGTCGATCAACTTTGGGCGTGAAGATTTTAGCTTCTACGAGACTTGATTGGAATATGCATAAGGAAGAGTGTTAAAACATGATGCATCCAACGAAAGACAAAACATGTGTAGTCTTTTAATTACGCCAAAACAACAGCTCAAACAAATGACACTTGGACCAACATGCAATCATGAAGTGGCCGGAAAAAGGACAAATGCTACTTTGGCTTACATAAAAAATAACATGTGACTTGACTTTTGTTGGACATGCATCATGTTATTACAAGACAACAGAAATCAGTATGATAGCACTAAAAGTTGACAATAACATGAAGATAAGAGGCAGAATGTCAACACATGCATAGGCACACACAAGAAAGTATTAACTTATATACCATAGCAAAAAGTCTTTGATATGTCATCTGTTGCTGCTGTGATTCAACTGACAGCATGGCAGCTGTCGCTTCTCTACCAAGAGCCATTATTGTAGATTTAAGCTCGGTCAATCTTGCTTCTGCATTTCGAAGCTTCACAGCACTCTCTGCTGATATATCAGATTCCCTAATCTTTGATCGGCGCCTAAATACTTCAGCTGCCTGGTGAAAATATTCAATATAAATCTAAAATAATTCTCATCTTGCCTTATACATGCATATGTTACCTCAAAGCTTACCTGGGCTTCAACTTCATGTCTAAGTTTGTCATAACGATGAGTCAGGTGTCGAGCATCTTCCAAAGGTGCTCCGTTGATTAACGCCCGTAGTGGCTCAGATACCTACATGTCCAAAAACCTGTAACATAGTTAGAAAAATGAAAAGAAAGAGCGAAATGTCAATTAAAAAGTTCTTCCAACATAATCATGGAATTTGGGCCTACTTTAAGGATATATATAAGGATAATTTATGCAATTTTGGGTCTTAGGATGATTCGTATTAGGTTAGTGTTCTTCTCTTCTGTATTTAAGGTTAAAATAGAAATAAACCTATGCAAATATCTAAATTAGGGCTGTAAGACTTCCACAAGCATCCTTCAGTCTAATGGATTTGATTTTACTATAGATGCAAGTGTCTTGATCGAAAATGCTTGGAGTCAATTGAGAGAACTCACGGCCAATAACTTGTCACACGCTAGTCTTTGCTAGTGATGTGAGAAGTCACAAGGTCTCTTCACCATTTGAACCAATAAAATTATTAAGTCATGGATGTCACTAGCAATGATTTTAATATAAAACATTAAATATTTCAGAGTTGTAACTTTAAAATGGATTCTTTTATTCAATATCTTAGAATTAAGTTTTCTTATGAGAAGATAATAGTTTCAGTAGTAATTTACATATAATTTTCTATATTTGAATTATTTTCTAGGTAGGGATGAACTAACTTGATCACGAAGAATCCCAAGCAAAGTTTCAGTAGTAATTTATTATTTCAAAGGGACAAATAAGATTAGTTACAACAAACCCACTAGTTTTATAAAATTCGAGGGAGATGAAATAAAATAAAAAATAAATACAAAATTGGCTTTTATTTTTTAGGTTGACTATATTTTGTGTTCTCTTCGAGCACTACTATAATTGTTCCCTATATATCAGTTACACCCATGCATCATCGACACGAAAAATAAAATCTAATGCACCTGTTTAGTTAAAAAAAAAAAAAAAAAAGCCTTACGGAGCATACCATAGTACCATACAATACAAGGAGTCTTCATTCTCTGGTTTTTCAAACTCTGAAGGGGTCAATATTCCCCAATTCCCCCTCGAAAATTCTGATTACGACATTATTGATCGCTTGATGCAATCAAAGTAGTGACAAAGTTAAGAAAAATATGACTCCTAAGTAATTACTAGGCAGGGCTCCTGAGAGCAACATTGAATTCCACACTATAACACAAACCCAGAAATATAAGTAATGACTCAACTAATGTAAAGACAAAAAGAATATAAAATGATATAGAAAAAGAATTTCAAAGAGATAGCAACATACAATAAACTGAAGCCACTTGATCTGTTCATTGATTGCAGCCTTATACTTGCAAATATGTTACTGTACGCTGGTGCTCTAAGAAGTGAAAATGATGCAACTGATCCATTTACTGTCCAATATTCTATTCATACGAAAAAAATGTTTACATATCTTGCTATAAATATAGCCGTTTGACTGTCTTAATAAAGTCACACACAACCATTCTTATTAAAATAGCAAGATCAAACGCTGCCCTAGATCTTGAACAGATCAACACAAGATGCACAACTTATGATTGAATCCAGAAACAATCAAATCTTTAGCAAGAACAATTAATCAGAGTCAAGAAACAAGTTTAATGAATATAAACCTATAACTGAAACAAATATAGCCAAGAAACAAATAGAGATTTTACATGGTTCAGTTGTACCAAGAATGGCGCAACTTACACCACGGGAGAAGCTTTCTGGTGAGATTTTATTGGTGATCAAAGAACAATCTTTTTACAAAGCTAATAAAAGAGATTTCAGAGAATAAGCTCCACCCTCTCTCTTCAATCTCTCTCTATTTTGTTCACAGTGATGACCCCAATCTGCTTAGTTAGCCAGCTTTATAGCTGCATCAGTAACAAACTATGAACCTGGTGAAGAACTGCTCACATGTTCGTCACGTGTGTTACTTTAATGATGGCCAAAACGACTTCAAACAAATGCCGTTTTGAAGCGTATGAATCATAAGTGAAAACACGTGCTTGTCTCGTGACATTTAAATGCAACAACAAACCCAAAACGCTGCCGTTTTACTCTGTTGAGTTTGATTCATCACTAAGCTTCACGACTAGCAAAGGAGAATTTGATAATTTAATTGACACGAACAATTTTTATATCGCTTTTATAACATCCTATGTAATTTTGATAATGGGAATTATGGGTGTTCTATATGTGTACCCTTGTTGGCAACACTGGTGGTTTTATCTTTGTTGTAGACAACCTTATTCCCACGAGATTTGTCATTGAAATTAACACGTAGTTTCATTACATTTCTGCTTCATTAAAATTCTCAAGTACCAGTCATGTTTGCTTAATTAAGAAATAAAAGTTTTGCCCACCTCGCATTTTCTATTATTTTTCATAAATCAATTAATCTGCAGTGTCAATATCAGGTGTAGTTTTTTATACTAAAAAATAAAGAAAGCAAACATACAAATTCACAGTTTAGAGGGGTAAACTAGGTAAGCGGTTTAGCTTCTAGAACTAGGCTAGCTACCTCACTAAATTCCAAATTATACAGTGAACTGCAAGAAATTGAGAAAACGATGCATTTATAGTTTAATTGAATCATGAGAAAACAATGTAGTCATAGCTCAATATGAAATGATTTCGGAGTGGCATATTGTTTTCAAGTTAATTTGTATACAACACCTGTATATATACCAACTCTGAACCTTATCAATGCGTTGGCGGCAACTTAAGAAGAAAACTATTTCTCCATCTCTTTTTTGAAATTCCACAACGAACCAGCACATTGTCTGGATGAACTCTCTTCGGATAAAAGAGTATTAGAATCACTCTAGAGTATCTTTATGCTGCTGGTTCTAACAGGAATCTGCACGTGGCAACAATTGCTAGATCTACAATCCCCCAACTAACAGTTTGTGTTTCTTAAAAAATTTGAAATACATAATTGCATACCATGAGATAGTGCTACAATCTACTGAGATCTAACTTACATGATAATTTAAGCTACTAATGTTTGCATATTTCTACATGTTAAATTAACACGACCATCTATAATCACTCCAAAACGACAGATGATAAGCGGCTTTTTGCCACTTATTACTAGCATCCACAATTAATTTTTGTTCAGCAATCAGCTTATTTTATAGAAATTGATTTAGTCAGCAACAAACACTATAATTCTTCAAATTAATTTTTGTTCTTTGTAAACTAGTTAGGTGGTTTAGAACTGGGCTAGCTACCTGACTATATTCCAATTTGTACGGTGAATTAATTGAATCATGAGAAAACAATGTGGTCATTGCTCAATATGAGATGATTTCGGAGAGGCATATTGTTTTCAAGTTGATTTAATCCATTTCTAAGCGATGAAGGGGATTGAAGTGGAAAGTTTAAATAACAAATCCTTGTTCTCGAGTTTTACGACGTCGTTACTCCTTCGAAGTGGCAGATTATGCAAGTGAATTAAAAAACAAAATGCATCAATCGCGAGGATGCTACATCAAAAGACAGTTACTCAGCTTTTATACTCTGTTTTCCGGAAACAGAGTATGAAGATGAAGATTATGTCATCAAGTGGAAGATGAAGATTATGAAAGATGAAGATCGAGTTTTGGTTTGATATTGAAGAATTTGAACAGAAAGCCCATAGAAAGTACCTAAATAAGCATATTCTTGGGGTAGAATATGGAGAAAGGAGTTGTCTACTGTGTGTTGCGTAATTATGCTATGATCGGTGCTCTCAACATTGCCCTGAAAACAGTGGGAAATACTTCATATCCTCGACATGATGATAAAAGATTGGTTACCGATTACGTAACTGACTCAGGTGACAACAATCCATTAATAGCACAATTTGAGGTGATGCCGCTCAGGTATATGGTTAACAGGTTTGATTCATCAATGATGAAGTGGACTCAAATTAAAAGATCATATAATAAGCCATTGTTCTTGGGCATATCGTCATTACTCATTACTACTTCAAGTGATCAAAGATGAAGATGAAGATGAAAATTGTGCAAGTGAGTTCAAGAATACCATACATCGTTACTTGGGATACTTCTTCAAATATGGATGGGGTCATAATTTACTCCCACTAATTTCAACCCAATTTTATGATTGGAGTGTCCCACCATGACTCAGACAAATTCTGTTTCAACCTCCTCCACCAATGGATTTTAATTAGTCACTTTGTGATCAAGCAACTTAATTAAACTCAGAGTTCGATTTTGTTGGTACCGCATTTTTTTTTAAATGTGGCCATGTAAGGAGAGCGGCACATAGTGTCGCTTCCTTATCAAGCACTTTAAAGAAGATACAACTGCAATTGTTTTCGTATGTATATATATATATATAAACAACAGCACACATTCAGTTCATAAAAGAAATTTTTGCTAACCATGATAGGTGGTAGTGCTTTTTAGGCAATTTAGAAACAGAGTTGTTCAACTTACAGCAGATGTTCTCCTCTCCTCAAGTTCGACGTAAATACAAATATTAATAAGAATCCATATTATAATGACACACATAACTTGCTTCAAAATTATTAGAAATTACGATTGCTGATTCACAATGCATGTAACTTGGAAGAATTGATATTAAAGGAACAATGACACGCATTAACTTGGAGAGCAATTGCGACAGCAGCCGAGTATATATTAACTAACTAAAATGGCCAATCAGTTTTGCTTGAGAAATAAAATTTTTCATTAAAATTGTAGTAGTATTTCCAAGCACCTCGCATTTGCATCCACATTTTGCTGGAATTTTAAGAAATACAGGTGTCCGAAAGTCTAATCATCGTCCTTACTATTCGAGTACTGGTATGATAATGACGAATTTGAAAAACCCCCCTGTAAAAACAGTTTGTGATCTATGCATGACGAACCACCAACAGTGTAGTAATAGCACAGGAAAAAATCTAACAAAATTAATTGCGTCCATAGATATTCAGATGCTGTCAAGGAAGCTCATGTGAGCCAAATAGTCACCAAAGCAGAGGATTATAACAGCAGCAGCTCACAGCTACAAGTTGATGATTTGGCATGCCAGCTGGCACCTGGTGGTTATATAATTGCTTGTACTCGTGGCTGTTAGTTACAGTTAGTTAATAAGCTACTGCATGATTAGTATGTGAGTTAGTTTTAGCTAATATTGTTAATTAGCTACACAAGTATATATAGCAAAGTCTGTACATTTCCTCTGTAATCTTGTTGAAGAAATAAAAACAAATTCTCAGATTCATACATTTTTCTCTCAATATTTCTTAGCTTCCAAACAAACTGTTTTCTTACTTGGTATCAGAGCCATTGATAATGGCGTCTGTGAATCTAGTTTCTTCAAATTAGATCCAAAATGCTCCCGCTGTTTCCGCTAATATTTCTTTCACTTTCAGTGAAGCTTGATCAAGCTAACTATCTCATATGGCGATCTCAAGTGCTTGCTTCAATTCGTGGCAACAAACTTGAAAAGCTTATTAATGACTCGATTACTCCACCTCCATCTCACGTGGCCCAAAGAGTTGGAGATGATGTCAGATCTGTGGAGAATCCAAACTTTATATCATGGAGATCTCAGGATCAAGTGTTGCTTGGATGGTTACTCTCTTCAATGAGTGAAGGAATCATCAGTCTGGTCTTCAATCTGGAGACATCTCGTGAGGTTTGGAAAGTTGTTGAGGTACAATTTGGTTCTCAATCCAAATCAAGACTGTTACATCTAAGATATATGATTAATTCTACTAGAAAAGATGATATGAAAATCACATATTACTTCATTAAAATGAAAAACATATCTGATAATATGGCTGCAGCAGGAAGTGCCTTGAGTAATGATGACTTAATTTTGCATGTGTTGTCTGGTTTAGGACCAGATTATAATTCAGTAGCTACCTATATAACTGGTCAAGTAGGAACTGGAAAAATGGATCTAAATGAAGCTTATGCAATGCTTTTAACTCAAGAAGCTAGAATTGAACAACAGTCTCATATGCTAGCTGGTACAGATATGAAAAATAATTTTGAACCAAATTTTGCTCAAAACAGAGGACCTAAGAAAGGAAATATGTTCAATGGAAAAGGTTTTGGTAGTTATGGCTACAATTCTGGTTCTGGAAATAACTATAACTCAGGCTTTAGCAACAATGGTCACTACAAAGGAAACTTTGGTACTGAGTTTGCTGGTACTGGTTTTAACAATCAGTTTAAATGATATCAATCCAGTAATCAGAGAGGAGGAGGAGGAGGTAATTGGAACAACAACAATGGACCAAGTAACTTTAACAGTGGTAAACCATCTGTAAATCCTAAGCCACAATGGAATGCATCAAAGCCTACCTGTCAAATTTGCCTTAGGCCTGGACACACTGCCAATATTTGCTGGAAACTTGAAGAGTTTATTACTTCAGGTGCTTACAGACCACCACCAAATAGAGGACCAAAGGCAGCTTATCTGGCCAACATGGATGCTCCAGTTGACAACAATTGGTTTCTGGATAGTGGAGCCACACATCATCTCACAAATGATATGAGCAATATGAATGGTGCTGAACCTTTTACAGGTAATTCCAAACTTATTGTTGGAAATGGTGTTGGTTTGTGCATAACACAATTAGGTTCTGCTGTTCTAAGAATGCCTGATGTCCTGAATTATTCTGATCTTAAGCTAAACAACATTCTACTTGTTCCTAAAATAACCAAAAACCTTATAAGTATTTCCCAATTAACCAAAGATAATGATGTTGTGGTTGAATTTACTGATAGTTTCTGTTTTGTGAAGGACAAGTTGAAGAATTCAGTTATGCTGCAGAGCAAAGCTGAAAAAGGGTTATATAGATTGCTGTGTGTTTCCTCAACCAAGTTCTCTCCTTCACAGTCAAACCAAGGTCTTCTTACTCATGTCGAGTCAGCTGTTTCAAGTCAGCCAATTTCAATGTTTTCAACTGTTGTTTCAAAATTTCTAAATAAAATTGCTTGCTGTTTGCATACAGAAGCACTATGTTGTCAAACTCCAAGTTGTATGTTAAATACTATGGTTTTGCAACAGAGGCTAGGTCATCCTAACACTAAGGTGCTTAGTCATGTAATCAATTCCTGTTCTTCTTTAAAGAATATCAGTGGTAATAAAACAATTGATTCTTGTGATGCTTGTAAGATGGGAAAAATGCATAAACTTCATTTTCCAATTACTGAAACCAAAACCAAAAATCCTTTGGAATTTTTACATACTGATTTGTGGGGACCCTCTCCTACACCTTCTATCCAAGGATACAAATATTATGTTAGCTTTGTGGATGACTTCACAAGGTTCACCTGGATTTTCCCTTTGAAAACCAAATCTGATACATTTCAAGTGTTTAAAATCTTTAAAGCTCAGGTGGAAAAACAATTGGATAAGCCTATTAAATGCCTTCAGTCAGATTGGGGTGGGGAATACAGATCATTTGTTCATTTTCTTCATGAAACAGGAATACAATTTAGACATTCATGCCCTTATACACACAATCAAAATGGCCTTGTAGAAAGAAAGCATAGACACATAACTGAGTTGGGATTAACTTTACTTGCACAAGCTAAATTACCTATCAAATTCTGGTGGGACTCTTTTCATACAGCCACTCACATTATTAACAGATTACCAACTCCTGTCCTTTCCATGAAAACTCCCTATGAATGTCTCTTTCATTTGATACATGATTATCCTTTTCTCAAAACTTTTGGTTGTGCTTGTTTCCCATTCTTAAGAGATTACAATCGTCACAAGTTTGATTTCCATTCATCTAAGTGTGTCTTCCTAGGATACAGTCCTTTGCACAAAGGTTACAAGTGTCTTCATCCATCAGGGAAAATTTACATAGCCAGCCATGTTCTTTTTTATGAAACCTCTTTTCCATACTCCACTGATTCACATTTTTTGAAGTCCTTGCCATCTAAGGTTTCTGACTTTCAATATAGTTCTCTACAATTTTACAATGTTTCAGTTCCTCATAGCAATCTAAAACCTTTTGAAGCCGCTGCAGCAGACACTGATTCTCATACTTCTAGTTCTAATCACAATATCATGTTACCTTCTTTTCCACTCATCCTGTTTCTTCCACTGATACCATATCCTCACCTATCATTCACACCACATCTCCTATCACAACTCCAAACACTTCACCTTCACCCATCATCCAACACCATTCTCCAGAATCTCCTATAACACATCAGGGCCATTCTCTAGAATCTCCTATAACACATCAGGTTCCCTTACATACATCACCCTCCAGACCATCTTTATCCTCTGCTCATCCTATGATTACCAGAGCCAAAACTGGTATCTTCAAACCTAAGGCATTCTTAACAGCACATAATAGCCTAGAGCCTTCTAGTGTTGATGAAGCTTTAGCTGATCCTAAGTGGCAAGCTACAATGCAACTGGAATATGATGCACTTATTCAAAACAAAACCTAGAATCTAGTTCCAATGGATCCAGCTCATAAACTAGTGGGTTGTAAGTGGGTTTTCAGAACAAAGTATAATACAAATGGCTCAGTCTCTAAGTATAAGGCTCAGTTCGTTGCCAAGGGTTTCCATCAAACAGCTGGGGTTTACTATTCAGAAACTTACAGTCCTGTAGTTAAGTCTTCCACTGTCAGAGTTATACTGAGCTTAGCTGTCATGCAAGGCTGGAATATTAGGCAAATAGACATCAATAATGCCTTTCTTAATGGGGATCTCATTGAAGATGTGTACATGCAACAACCAGAGGACTTTGTTTTAGAGGGAGGCTACATCTGTAAGCTAAACAAAGCTCTTTATGGTTTAAAACAGGCACCAAGGGCCTGGTATGATAAACTTAAGGGCTGTCTTACAGATTGGAATTTTACAAATTCTAAGGCCGATACCTCACTGTTTATTAGGCATGACATTAAAGGCATAATCCTTGTCTTGATCTATGTAGATGATGTTTTAGTCACAGGACCAGATTCAGTCTTGCTGGAGGCCTTCATCACAAACTTAAGTAAAGTGTTTGCCTTAAAAGACTTAGGTTTGGTGTCATACTTCCTTGGTATAGAAGTCAGCTACACAGATCATGGAATGCATCTCTCCCAAACTAAGTATATCAAGGATTTGCTAGCTAAAGCATCAATGCAGAACTGCAAAGAGACAGAAACTCCTTTCAGCACAGGATACAAATTAGAAAGAGCAGCTAAAGGCCTATTGGGTGCAGAATTTGAAAATCCAACTCTCTACAGAAGTATCGTTGGAGGACTTCAATACTTGATCTTAACCAGACCAGACATTGCCTATTCAGTACATAAACTCAGCCAGTATCTAAGTGCTCCAACTCTCCAACATTGGTTAGCTTGTAAAAAGGTGTTGAGATATTTACAAGCAACCATTACACATGGTCTTTATATTCAACAAGAGGGGACTTTGGAAACAATTGGATTGACAGGGTATTCAGATGCTGATTGGGCATGTGATATTGATGACAGAAAATCCATTGGAGCTTACTGCATTTTCCTTGGTAATAATCTAGTTTCCTGGTCTTCGAAAAAGCAAGCTATTGTAGCACAGTCCAGCACTGAAAGTGAATACCGAGCTTTGTCAGCAGCAAGTTCAGAGCTTACTTGGCTACAATCCTTGTTTTTTGAACTGAAGATTATCAAGTTGCCAACTCCTGTTCTCTGGTGTGATAATCAGGGTGCAGGTGATCTAGCTAAAAATCCAGTGTTTCACTCTAAGTCCAAACATATAGAGCTGGATGTTCATTACATTAGAGATAAGGTTCTGAATAAAGAGTTAGAAGTGAGGTACATTCCCACTGAAGAGCAAGTGGCGGATGTTCTTACCAAGCCTCTGTCATTTCCAAAGTTTAGCTATTTTCGTTCCAAGCTCAATGTGATCAATAGACCCTTGAGCTTGAGAGGGGATGTCAAGGAAGCTCATGTGAGCCAAATAGTCACCAAAGCAGAGGATTATAACAGCAGCAGCTCACAGCTACAAGTTGATGATTTGGCATGCCGGCTGGCACCTGGTGGTTATATAATTGCTTGTACTCGTGGCTGTTAGTTACAGTTAGTTAATAAGCTACTGCATGATTAGTATGTGAGTTAGTTTTAGCTAATATTGTTAATTAGCTACACAAGTATATATAGCAAAGTCTGTACATTTCCTCTGTAATCTTGTTGAAGAAATAAAAACAAATTCTCATATTCATATCATTTTTCTCTCAATATTTCTTAGCTTCCAAACAAACTGTTTTCTTACTGATGCAAACAATAATTGTAAATTCTTTTTATTTTAAAAAATATAAGAAAATTGTATATGGAGATGGATAAGATGCTTAATTTAATTAATTTACTTACTTTCATGCACATCGTCTTTCCATCTAAAGAAAACTTGGTGGTGAGAACGATATGAAGTTGCGAGTTGCTGCCGATAGCTGCTGATTAATAATAAAACGAGACAAATTTTCTTGATTGACTTACATGATCCTAGATCTAATGTATGTTTCTTATTGGCAGGGACCTCAATAAGTTTGCACAAACTGCAGTGGAGTACAGTAAGTGTTGATACAAATTCTGAAATTCTTAATTCCGTCTGCATACTGTGAATAGCCTCTGTTTCAAATTCCAACATTTCCCAGTTTCAGCTCGACATTTTAAAGACATTCTACGTGATTCTTAATTATCTCTATTGATAAGTATGTGATCCAAATCTACAAAATCATACAGAGCATTAATTATCTCTATTGAAGCTTTAATTTTAATGATGCTAGCTATATTTGTATAATTTATAATCGGTCCGGCCACCATGTACTATCTTTTTATGATTAAACCATCTTCAACAAGATTTTCTTCAATTTTCTCCAAGAGGAGCTGGAGCTGTGTCTCTGATTAGCCAACGAATTAGCTGCAATTAATATCAACATTGCCCACCCAAGAAATAAGAGTGATTTAAAGAATTAGCAAGACTTCATTGAGAGGAGCGATCAAACCACCTCCTTATCACTTGCGGCAGCCGTCTATTAACTAAAATGCCAATTTGATACAAGAAGAAACAAGAAGTACGTACTTGGCAATTGTGTTCATTAAGAAGTGACATAGCGTTCAGGTGATGACTTTGCTTTTGTTATCTTGCTAACAATGGTAGTCTAATTTTAGTTTTACTGTGACCACTATTCAAGGTAGGCGAAAGTTACAGATGTGGCAAAATCAATAATTAAATTCATAAAATGTTAAAAAATGAAACTTATAAATTTTGCATGACTACTTACTAATAAATAAATAAGTTAAAATGTAGTTAGTTAATCTAACACCATATTATATCTTATTTGATAATAGTATAAAAAATAAATAATTGAATAAACAAATATGGCTTTCTAAACAATAAAAATTCTAGAGTTAAAATTTATATTGTTATTTTATTTTTTTAAATTGACATTTTTCTATTGTCTTCCATGTACAGAGATTTTGAGAGTTGAGAAGAATATATTTGATGAAGCTTGATAGCACTTGATGGGATAGCAAGTAAGGGTAAATATTTATTAATTATTTTTATTAAATAAAATATTTATTTTTGTTATTTATTTCAATTATATCTATTTTGTTCAAGTTAAAATACTAAATATAAATTTGAGGTAGACATTTTTACAGATCATCTAAGCTCTCAAATCTAAAATTTTGTGTAGATTTAAATTCATAATTTTCGTTAATTTTCATATATTCATATAAACAAATTTATGAGATTTTTTCTTTTCAGCATGTTATATTTTGAAACTTTCAATGTATTATTCTAGTTTTATTTAAATAATTAATTTATTTAAATTTTATTTAATTTTGAATTTGATTAGTAGTAAAATTATTTTTATATCAAATTTTTTTATTTAAATAGCTCGTGGATTGGGCAAAATTAAAAAAATTTAATCCATAAAATGATAGATTGGATATGAATTGAATCAAATCCACATTCGATTCACAATTGCATGGATTGGATTTGGATTAAATTTCATCAATCCATGGATTAGATTGGATTAAAAATTTATTATCCACAAAATCGTGAATCGGATATGGACTGATGTTCAATCCGCAAAATCCGATCCCCGAACACTCCTCCATCAAAATTTTCAAGAATATGTTTTATCTTACAATTTTTTTTTTAAAGTCATAGTCTAATGGCAGTCCAATTTCTACTCCATCCATATAAGTAGAATTCAAATCTCATACCTCTTATCTCCACACAAGAGATTTAACCAATTGAAATAGCTAGCACCCACAAATATACTAGTACAGCATCTCTTAACGTTTAACATACGTATAATTAACGCTATAGCTATTGATAAACACATTGTTCAATATATGATCAAGAATCTAATCCTGCGAGCAACAGCAGTAAGAAGAACCATTATAATGCCTAGCTCTTATCCTCTGGCCCGATGCTTCATCATAGTGATTTAAAAAATCAACAACAGCTCTCTAAAAGAAATGAAGATATCATCTACGTAAAGAACCCGAGACGGAGATTCACAACCCATAAGAACTGAGATAAATTGGACCAGACTAGTAATCTTGAGATAAGTTGAAATCAAAGCACCAGAATTTAAAAATCTTTCGGCTAAGCCCTTGAGGAATTTTCTAGAGTACGGCTTTTGCTTACCTCTGTTTAATTTCTCTTATATGTTTCTTTCATTTTATTAATAAAGTTAAATAATAAATTAAAGAACGAGGGAAGATTTTTCCAAGTCATGCATCAATCAAGAAACCGACCAAATTAGTTTCTCTCCATGATTTTTAAAAACTAGAAAAAATTTTTATTTGAACATAACATCATTAATTACAGAATGGATCAAAATGCATTAATCATGAAACTGATACCTATTAATGCTGCGTTTACTTGTCAGTAGTCAAAATGGACTCGAATGGGAATGACAAATGGTAGGGGTATTCACGGATCAGATTTTACGGATTAGACATCAATCCATATCCGAGCTATGATTTTGTGGATTATAATTTTTCAATCCAATCCAATCCACGGATTGAATAAATTTAATCCAAATCCAATCTATACATCTCCGGATCATGCGGATTTAACTCAATCCATATTCAATCCATACGTCTGCTGATCGGATGCGGATTTAACTTATTCCATATCCAATCCACCATTTTGCGCATTAGTTTCTGAATTAAAAATTTTTAGTTCTCTCCAATCCATGAAGGCATGAACTAATGAAATAAAAAAAATCTAATATAAAAATAAATTTACTACTAATTAAATTAAAAATTGAATAAAATTTAAATAAATTAATTGTTTAAATAAAGATAAAATAATACATTCATAGTTTTAAAATATAACACATCGAGATTAATTATTCAAATAAAACTACAATAATACGTAAGTTTCAAAATATAACACACTAAGATTAATTGTTCAAATAAAGTAACAATAATACATTAATATAATACTGAAATTAATTGTTCAAATAAAGCCACAATTAATTGAAATGATGAAATTTCTGAAACCAAACACAATCTGATCCTTCACCAGGGCTGTTGCGCCTGTCGAAAACTGGTGATTACAGAGCCGTCAACGATGGGAACCAAGAGAAGCCATACGGGTGGCGATCTTGAAGGTTGTGATAGTGTAATTGTTCGGCTGGAACCAGTGATTGTGAAGTGGCTCGATGGACTCAGGGAAGAAGATGGCTTGCTCTAGTTGGAATCGCGCGGCCGACGTCCTTCAAATCGGTATTGAGAGTGTATCGAACCAGTATTGGGTGTTGCTAGTGCGTGTGACGGCGGGGAAACTTAGGGTTTTTTGTTTGCAAATTGTTGCTGACTTGCATTATGTTACTTTGCTTTTGGGTGGCTTTGCATATTGTTGGTAACTTGGCGTTATGTTAGGTTGCTTTTGCTAGTGCGTGTGACTTTGCTTTTATTTTGTTTTACAATTTTTACAAGTTATATTTGTATATTTGATTATTTAATTTTTTTTTTATTTTTTATTATTATTGGGTAATGGCTAAGATATGTTATAGTGCTTATGTAACTATGTAATGTCACATTTATAATATTTTTAATTAAATTTATAATATTTTTTAACTAGAAAAATAAATAATTTTTTTTTACGGATTTACTTCTGTAAATCCATATCCAATCCATCGACTGCAAATTTTTAAATTTCCAATCCATATCCAATTCATCAATCCACGGATCGGATTTTCACGGATCAGACGGATTGAGCGGATTTGATTGGATTCTGAACACCCCTAATAAATGGGAATCAAAATAAGTTGTTTACTTGACCTACAGGAATCGGAATCGGAATGAGTTAGATTATAATAAATTATTAAAAAGTACTTAATGAATTACTGTCATAATTATTATTTATATTTTAATTATGGTGATTATTTATTCAAAATTTGTTATTATTAATAATTATTGTCAATAATATATTAATAAATTAATAAATTTAAAAAAATTTAATTAATTAATTATTATAATACACTAATTAGTTATAATTATTAATATATTATTGTTAATATATATTAATATATTAATTAATAGTAATAATTATTATAATAGTATATTAACTAATTATTTATAATAATAATAATAATATATGAATTAAGTAAAATAATTATATTAATAATTATTAAAATCGTATATTAATTAATTATAATTATTAATATATTATTGTTAATAATATACTAATATATTAATTACTGTGATTATTTATTCAAAAACTTTAATTATTAATAATTAGTGTTAATAATATATTAATTAATTAATATAATATATATTAATTAATTATAATTATATATTAATTAATTATAATAATATATTAATTAATTATAAATGATGACAAAATGGGCATTTTTAATTTTGGGAAGGGCAAAATAGTCAATCCTGGGAATGGGAGACTCATTCCCACCTCCCCCTTGGGAATGAGTCTCCTGTTCCTCATTCCTAAATTGTGGTGGGCCCCGCGATTCCGATTCCGATTCCGATTCCCAACTCCATTTTACGAAGTAAATACTGTCAATGATTCCGATTTTGGATTCTAATTTGCTAATTCAAGAAGTAAACGCAACAGAAGAGTCATACTTATGCAAACTAATAGACATCAACTTAGGGATGACAAAATCCTCTATGGGTTTGGGGCCCCATGGAGCCCCACCCAAAATGAGGAAATTTTTTAATAATTTTTGGGGAATGAGGTGGGGAGTGGAGGAAAATTAATCCCCAAATTGTTAACGGGGTGGGGTCTGGTATTGCACTCCCCACCCCACCCCACCCCACCCCAATCCCCATTATATATAAATATGTTTTTAATTTTTCTTTAATAATTTTTCTTTTATCAACTATAATGTCAATTAATATTTTTTTTAATTTTTAAGTAATATAAACATAATATGAATAAAAGAAAACCCTACAATATTTTTCAACTTTAAAACATTATTATATTTTCTTTTCTCTTTTAAAGTGCTGCTCTCTTTAAATATTTTTTACTTTTAATATCATTTTAAGATATTGTTTTAAATTTTTAGAGATTTTAAAAAAAATTTAAATACTTTATAATATGGTGATAATTTTATTTTAAGTCTCTAATTTTTAATTTACTGAAATCATATTTTTATATCTACTATAAAATAAGTAAATGGGGAATGGGGTGGGGATGGAGGAATCATTCCCCACGTGGGGATTCTCCATCCCAAACCCACTAAATTTATTAGGGAATGAGGTGGGGAATGGAGATAAATTTTTTTAATGGGATGGGGAATGAGGTAGGCATCCCCACCCCCACCCCGCCCCATTGTTATCCCTAAACTTGAACTTATTTTTATTATCGTTATTTTGTTAATTATTCCAATCCCCAATTATTTGATCAGCAAGTATCAAGAACGGACCAAATTCACTTCTCCATGACTTTCCAAACACTAGAAATTTTGTTATTTGATAAGAACATCATTAATTAGAGTTGATCAAACCGCATTATTTTCATTCATAAAATTCATGCCTATTAGTGTCAAACTTTATTTGTATTACCTAGTGGACATCAACTTTTTTTTTTTAATTTTTTAAATAAAAAAGACCATTTGATTTTAACCCATGCCCTTGGCCTTAGGGAAGCTGACTTCTTTTATAGTCGATATCAGCTTGAACTTTGTTATGTTAATTATTTCAATCCCCGATTATGCAATTTTAAATTATAGCCTAACGGCGGTCTCATCACCACTTGTGTGATTTCCTTTTGCCAATAGGATATGCGGAGAGCTTGATCTCACCCAATAGCAAAATAAACTTCCTAATAAGTGAAGGTATAGTATAAATACTTCACTCCCATATTATTTATTAGCAGGTTGATTACTTTATATGCATCTTTGATTTTAATTTTTTTCCCATAATTGCTACTGTGTTCGAGCTGGTCATGAATTATTTATAAGATTTTTCACGTTGCTTTTAGGTGCATCGGATTTTTCAGGTTTAGTGGAAGAGTAGAGGAAGTCAAATTAAGAAAAAGGATAAAGATCTATAATTAGCTATTTTGCGATGTCTCATAACATATTGATGGTAACATTATTTATACATATGTATATCTAAATAATGGGGTTGGATCAGGAGCCCATTAATAATCATAGATTAGCTAATATAGTTTAAAAAAAATGTACCATAAAGCAATTTCACAAGCACTTGTTAGCCTATGTTGAGCTTTACTATCAATAGTTCATAGTTCATCGGTGCACTGTAGGTTTACTATTTGAAGTAAATGTTATGGTGCGTGCATTCTTCATAAGGCCAACTACTTAATTTAGCATGGAAACTTACAAAATGTAATAGAGAGAGGTAGATAACAGCCAAAAAACACTAAGATTGGAAATCAGGGCTATTAAATACTGTTACAAGCCCTTAGAAAAGACAGTGATCATCCTGGAATGTATATACTGAAAGTAAGAAATATTAATCGTAAAGTTATGTGTCAACAGAACTATTGACTACTTGTCTCTAGCAGAAGGTATATATTTTTAACTTCAGCTCTCTATTTTGTTAAAAGAATTAGGCAAAAGAAGGAAACTTCGATGTCTAAAGTTTGCCACTTGGAATATTTCACTGTCCAAACATTCACTCACTACTTATTTCATCAATGAATTTTGTCTAATTAGATGTTGATAAAGATATGAGAGTAATATAATGCATTTAAGGCTTGACATATATTTTAAATTACTATAACTACCATATTATTAAATTACTATAACTAACATATTATTTTAAAGTTAAGTTGAGGAAAAGAATAAACAAAAAAAATAAATAAATAAAGGTATTCTAAAACTTTGATCTTTTTAAAAGTAGATTTTGATGTAGATAAAATAATTTTTATTTTTTTAAATCACATACTCTAGTTAAAATCAAATTTGTATTTATAAAGCTTGTAAATTTATTTTATTTTTTTAACACTGATATTTGAACACTTTCAACATAAGAAATATGATATTGGTCATGCTACAACATTATTATAGCACATAAAAAGACATTGCCATTTATATTATTGTACTATCGTTTTTGTTACGATAGTATTTTGTTAGTAGTCAAATATTATTTTTTTAAAGTAAAAAAGTAGACAAAATGTAAATCAATCTTTATTCTCTCCTAAAATTCTAATTCCTAGTTACTAAACAAAATTGTTTGAAATCATTAGGCTAAGTGCATGGGTTCTTAAAACTATAGGTGATAGAAGTTACTAACACAAATAAATTTGACGGTCCATTTTATAATTTTTTTAATAATTTTTTATTTACCATTTTACCACCTATATAAAGAGTGCCACGTCGACATATCAATTCATTTGCAAATTATATTAATTTTGTAAAATTCATTTGACTTGCCGGTCGCCCCTGTTCTCTGAATGCTTATGGCGTTATCATCGTTGTTTTTACTTGTGCTAACACTAAACCCTTCTTATTCCCTTTGTCGACTGTCATACCCTAACCTTATTTCCCGTGTCCACACTAAACCACGCTCAATTCAGGCCATCAGATTATCCTGGACCCACATTAATCCAACTGCTCACAATGACCAACAGCTTCTCCATCTCCATTTCAAGCTTCCTCTTCAACTGGCTTCTGCTTCCCCCGTACTCTTTCTTGGATTCAGAGTCCGTATTTGCTCGGCCGGCCCCGCACAGCTCCCTCTCACTCCAATTGTCACCCAACAAGACCAATTGCTTAATCAAGGCACAGAACAAGAAGAGGATGAGAAATTGAAACAAGAATTTGAGAATTGGAAATCGAAAACGTACGCATTGACCGTGCCTTTGAGGGCAATTACCTTCCTTGAGAAATGAGTTTGGTAACGTAATTTGTTCTCTATTTGTGTTCCCTTTGTAGTCATTTCATTTATTAATTTTTTTTTTTTTTTTGCTTTTATTTGCACTTACGAAGTCTCGGGTATATCTACGCAGGAATGATGCAGGAGAAATTGATCCTCGAGGTAAAATATACGCGGCACCATATGGGTGGGGCACAGTGGTGATAGCTTACAAGAAAAGTAAATTTCGAAAGCATAATTTGGCTCCGATTGAGGTAATAATTGTCTTTAAGCTCATTTAGTTTTATATCAAACAAAATCAAGACTGCCTTTCTCTTCAATATTTTTTATGATAATAACTTTAGAAGCAGCTAATTGACGGGTAATCAAGGTATTCCTTAAAGGGTCTACAAACTTAATGATATTATCTTCTGCAAATGGTTCATTAGACTTCTTAGTTTTAGTCAAATGTACACTAAGGACAGCAAGAAGCTATGCCACCGTAGCATGGAAATGATGGCACTCAATAAGTGAGTTGGTAGGATGTGAACCAGAAAAATTAAATAATGTCTCCCTGGCTATGCCAGCTCATAAGTTAGGGTTAATATTAGAGCTTGAGAAACTATAACCTTGAGAAGCTATTGACTGCAAATTAAAATATCCATTAAAATGTTTAGGGAGTTATGAAGGTGGAAGTATCTTCCAATTTCTAAGGCCATATAGTAGACATCATCCAGGATCCTATTAAACTGCAGTTAGCCTCCTGCTTGATGCTAATTTCAAACAATTAATAAATTTGGTCAATGTAACTGGAACTTGCTAACTGACGTCAGATTGCGACTTGAGCACCTTAAAATGGGATAGACTATTAGTAGCACTGAATTCTCCTTGCCTAAGATTGAGGAATTGTTCTAACTACTATCTCCTATTGTCGGTTGATTATTATGTTCTAATTATGTCCATTTTGACCCAAAAAATTACATAATCTTGATCTGCATATTGTCACTGAACAGTGTCAATATCGTTTACCAACTAACTTGAGTTTGATATAACAAACACACGGTGTGTCTCTCATGTCTCACCATGATGGAGAACTTTTCTAATGCATGAAGTAAGTTTCGATATGTGGGTTAGCTTGGAGAAGATATCTCAAAATGAAGAATATGGGGAGTTAATGGGAAGAAACAGTTCAGTAGTTTATAATTCTGTAGTAAAGTTTTGTCTTGAAAATGGTCAAAATTTAAATGAATGAGGACAGGGGGTCTTCATTCTTTTTTCCCTTTTTTATACCAAGATATCTCTCGACCTTTATAAAATCCCCACTGGATATCTGCTTCTAATAATTAAAATAAAAATTCCACCCACAAATAAATACGGACCAATACTGACCAAGCTCTAACAATAAAAAGTAACATCTTTAGTCAAGTAATTTACAGTTCCTGATCATCTTCGTGTGAGACTATCAGTACGTTCCAAAAACATAATAAAACTGGTTTGATCCTGTTTATTGATGTTTAAATGTTGTTCATTGTGACATGCAGAAATGATGAGGTGAAGTTTCTTTGGTCATCAATTAGTAAGATCTTGTTTGAAGTTGTTTTCTGAAATGAACTGCCAAATGGTAGATTTTTTGGGGGCATTTGATGGCTCTTTTTTCCTCATTTTAAACATGTGCCTGCTTGGAACGGGAAGCATTAGGCTGCGGAGTTGTTATATATTTTGACATGCTCTGGTCATTGCACAATTTGTTCACACTGGAAACTAGAATGAGAAATTTGTTCATGCTTTTTTGAGAGATCTGCATTCTATGCACAATAACATGATTAATGAAAATGGATTGTAGGACTGGAAAGATCTGTGGCGGCCTGAGCTCGCAGGAAGAATTTCAATGGTTAATTCTCCCCGAGAGGTTATTGGTTCAGTTTTGAAGTATATGGGAGCATCATACAAAACAATATTGATTTGCAAGTAGCTGGTGGGAAGATTGCTGTTCAGCTGAATCTGGCATTACTGGCAAACCAGGTACTCTTAAAGAAATGATATCTGGCCATTGGATGTTATTGCCTGACAACTGATTTTGTTTGTAAAAGTCTGCTTCTTCATACATATGAATGCATGTGTTAGTGTTTTCTCCTCCTTTTCATACATATGAATGTTAGCGTTGTCTTTTCCTTTTCATACATATTAATACATATGTTGGTGTTCTCTCCTGAGATGGATGCAATAAATGCTTTTGCTCCTAAATTTAGCTGAAGAAATGGCAAGGGATGTGAGATTGTGTCTCATTAAATTGACAAAAACCCAAAACAATGAAAACCCATAATAATGTGGTGTGGGTAAATTGGCACCATTTGGTTCGTTTCCTTAATGAGAATACGCAAGCAATGGAGACTAACAAAATGAAGTGACAACAACAAGTCAGTGTCCTTTGATGGATGCATCTTTAGGCAGAAATAGGTTTGTAATTGACCAAATTTGTCTGGCATGCCAATTTCAAAAAAATTAAATTATGTGGTTATTAGCTGTAATGAAGGGGGATAGTAGGTGCAAACAGGTGGATCCAGGAAAGTTCAACAAAGTTCTGGTATGGCGTAGTGAAATCGGTTTGTGCAATTCAAGAGTCTTTCAGATGAACGATGATGGGTTCTGATTTAAAAATGTTATAAATTTATTGTGCATAGTATTCTAGTAGAATCATCTATAAGTCCTAGTTATTGAAATTGTCTACTTTGTCCGGTTTGAGTTAAGGGCACATGTAATATGAAAAATAGTTGTCGCATCTTTTAGGTTACCTAACATTTGATCAATCCTATTATGAGGGCTTCAAGATGTCTAACAATATGTAGAATGCCCATGCTCCTCCCCATTGTTTATCTTATACAATAATTTGTTTTATATGCTAATATCTTTGTCGATACCGGTAAGGCGGTAACAATATTATAATATCTGCGTTTGTTGGGTTTTACATATGTTTGACTGTTTGAGAGTACACACCATCTGAAGGCATTTGGAATTGGAGATGTATGGGTTGCTGTTGGGTGGAGTAGTGATGTTCTTCCTGCTGTCAAACATATGTCTAATGTTGCAGTTGTTCCCAAGTCTGGTGCTAGCTTATGGGCCGATCTTTGGGTATACCCATGCCTGCCATTCTACTTCGATATTCACATTGTTATCTCCTTCATATTAGCGATCAGTAAACACGATAATGTGACTAATAAGTTCGTATTCTCTTTATAGGCAATCCCTGCTGCCTCAAGACTTGAAACAAAACAAATTGGAGGGCGAGTCAGAGGTCCGTCTCCATTAATCCATCAATGGATAGAATTCTGCTTGCAAACAGCTAGAGCATTGCCTTTCAAGCAAGAGGTTATCCCGGGCACATCTCCCTCTGCCCTCGAAAGTACTCTGGTTAAGTTGCCTGGAGAACTTCTGAAGGGTAAACCAAGTCTGGATACTAACTTAATTGCTGGAGTACCCCCGGCTGAAATTCTGGCCAGATGTGACTTTTTGGAGCCATTATCTGAAGCTACTTTGTCAGATTATGAGTGGCTGGTTGCTAATCTGCAAAAACCTGCTCATGTCTTGATGAAAAGGGTGCAACGTTACTTGTCATCATTAATCCAAAGCTTTCTAGCAAAAGCTACATTGAAAAGTTAACGGCACTGCATACCAGTCATTATAATGCTGTCAGGGAAATTGGGTCAGGGCAATTAGGTCAGAGCATAACTTCATTAGTAAAAGAGGCTTCAGCTGCGTTATATATTACAGGATGTACTGAGATGGCTGAAGTTCTTGAGGTTTTGCGAGAAACGAAAGATGAGTGTTTGTTTGAACAAAGTTGTTGCCAATCTTGCAGAGTTCGAGAAGAAAGATCACGGCGCGAATGCCACCGATTTCTTCATCATTGTAGCCTCCTTAGTTGAAGTTTCCTCATTTGAAGCTGTTTATGCATATGCTGTTTCCCTGCTCAAGTTCAGGAAATTGAAGAAATAACCAGATGTGATATGCTGAAAGAGGGAAGTTTTCTTCCTTGAATGTGGCCTTGTGATTTGTCTTGAAGGAATAGGATGATCACCGGCAAGAACCCTATCAAGATAGATTTTATGATGTTAACATATTATTAAGCATTTTTTTACATCAGCAATGATCCTTTCATAGCATGAAAGTGTTTAAATTTAACTGAATGATCTTTGATTAATCAATTATGAGTTTTAATCGAGTAAAAACTAAATACAATAATTGTTAACAAATACTGAAATTGGGTAAATATGATCTTGATATTGAAGAATTTGAAATCACAACCCACACAGGAAATCACCCTTAGCGTGGGGATGGAGATGTTTGCTGCAGCGATATTGAATATGTGCAAGGTGTTGTCTACTGCTTTTTGGTTTATGGTGCGACTTGGGATTTCAAGGTTGCCCTGAAACAATGGAGAATATTAACATACCCTCCAATGAATGAAAACGGCTGGACTAATTCTGATTACCTAATTGACTCAGGGTCGGCTGGCAATAATAACAGTTTATTAACAATGCATAGTCCGAGTACTTTTCCAGGATCAGATACGACGTGGTCTAATGTTGATAATAATAGTTTATTAAATGACAAATCGTTGTTCTTGCGTCTACTGTTGCAAGCCCCCAGATTTAAGAATCTTATAATGATAATTATCACCTGTACGTAACTGTGCCGGAAGATTCAACTAGCACTGAAAAAGATGAGTATTTAATTGATACGGACAGTTTCCATATCACTTTTAAATCATCTTATGTAATTGTGATGTTAGGAAGCATTAGTGATCTATATGTGAACTATTATTGGCGCCATTGGTGGTTTTATCTTGTTAAAATATGGATGATTTCCAGTTATTATTTTGTTGTAGACAATCTTATTCAATTAACTTATAGTTTAAAATCATTATGTAAATCAATCTATTAATTTTTATGATATTTAACTAAGTTAAGACTAAGTGCAATCAATAAATCTCTTTTCCTTTAAAAAATTGCTACGCTTTGATTTTAATGTTTAATATTTACTGAACTCCGATACAGGGAATTTGAAACAAAATTGTAACTACGGTTTATCTAATTGCAAGTTTCTGTCCATAGCAGCTCATTTGTAGTGATTATCTAATTGACTGAGGTGACAAATTATTTTTTTTTTAATTTTCAATAGCACAATGTGGAATTCAATAATTAAATTCTCCTTTTTTTTGTTTCAAGTTAAATTATTAATTACTTAAACTTTGTTTTAAGTCTTTAATTTTATGTGTTTAGCAGAATTGGATTCTTGAGCGTGTTGGACACAACCAACAATGAAATTGACAGTAAAGAAATATTACAACGTGTGGACTTCGGTAGTTGCCCTACAAATCTACAACTTCACAAATAATAATTGAGTACGCACCTTTGATTATCGGGAACCTTCAATGAATTTTTAGCCCTGTTGACTCTGCTGACTAAAGTTCTATAAAATAAAAAAAAATACATAGAATTCCACCAAATGCAAAACGTGTGGAATTTAATTTTCTGCCGTGTGGACCAAAACATAATTTAACGAAAAAGGGAAAAAATGATAAGATTTCTAAAATGTGTGGAAGGTGATCCATATTTTACTGAAACGACTTGTTAAATTTTTCAAGGATTTAGAATATTTGGTCATAAATTACGCGCATGTTAATTTATCCGCCATTGACTATCATATTCTAAACTTAATGGTCCCTTTCTTAGTGAAGGGTACTTAGTCTCTCTTCTCCTCTTATAAAAATTATATTAATTGATTTCTTGTTATAGTTAATAGTCTTTAAGAACGGATAGATTTATTGTTTTCATGACCAAATTATGCCTGCCTAAGGTTGCGACTATTAATAAAATAAATATTTAATGTTTATATTAAAAGATATAAGATTTTATGCGTTCATTAATTGTTATTAGCTAAAGGATGAATTATTTTTTCAACCCAATCAGTTGATGCATCTGCAAGAGTTTTTTCTTTTATTGACCATAATTATATTCCGGGTACAATACATTATCTTTGGTGCTTGGAAAATATGACTTCTTACTTCAAGTTTGATATGTCTCTCCATAAGCTTACTGGAAATATATCCTCATTTACTGTCATTTATCTAATATCAATTGAAGAGCTCACTTTTTCAAGCTATCACTTCCAAGTCTCATTGTCACTTGGCCATTCTTGGACCATTCAAAACCAATCAAATGTTGAAATAATCAAATATATGCAAAATTAGAGTCACGATTTTCGGTCCCCCAAATTCTAATTCTATAACTTCTATATATCTCATTGTCAGGTCACGAACTTGTTGGCACATTTTCCAAATTCCTCTTCCATCAGCTCTCACATGTTAACTTGAGTGGAAAGTTTCCAAGTTGATTGCTAGAAAGCAACGCAAAATCAGACACACTTGATCTGTCCCCTAATTCTCTTTTCTACGTTGAAAAAGAAAAAAGAAAATATGTCTATGTAAAAATAAATAATAAACTGAGTAAAAGTACATTTGTTTAATTTTTGGTGTAATTTACCCACAACTAAAATCAAACAGCCCCTTGGCATACTTCTTCCATTTTATATGGGGAAAAGGACACATACACCCCCAATGTTTAGATAAGGGACAAAAAATTCTCTAATATTTCAAAAAAGATATTCAAACCCCTGTCTCTTAATGAAAACTATTTTTTTAACAGAATTTATAATTTTAACATGTAATTACCGTTATACTCTTCTAACAAATTAAAAAATAATTGTTCATTTGTCCAATTTATCCCTATATTATTAATAAAATTATGAATATACACTCATTTCCCAATTCCTCTATTTAACTTTTTTGTCAAAATTTCTCTTCAAGTCAAATAAATTTAATCCATTACTCAAGAATAAAAATAAATAAAATTGGTTATTAATGCCATAAGAATAAGAATAACAATAAAAATAAATAACAATTCCATTGTCTCTCTTCTCCTCACTATTTTGTATCTCTTGTCCAAACGTTGGGGGTGTCTGTGTTCTTTTCCCTTTTATCTGCTACTTTTGTGGATCTTATAGGGTGGGCATGTGGACATAATTTAAAAGTTTTAATATTCTCAAAAAATAAGATATGTTAAAGCTAAAGTTTGTTGCACCTTCTAATTAAATAAAGTTGCACAATTTCACCAACTTGGAGGAATTGACATTAATGGACTGGTCGCCTCTCCATATATGAAGTCTTCTTAAAAGTTAATTTTTATTTCAGAAAAAAAAGAGTTTAAGTTACATATATTACAGTAAGATTTTTTGAGACCAATTCCCTTCTTCAAATAATAGTGGAAAACTATTAATTTAAAAATAAAATGAATCTGTATTGATTATATTCTGATTTTCATCGATTATAGTGAGAGTTTCTCCAAATCAATTCCCTTATTCAAATAATACAAAAAAAATAGCAATTTAATAGTAAAATAAACAGGTGTTGATTATATATCCTAAGTTTCATCGATTATGTGATCAAAGTGGCATTGTTGATTTATTTATTGTTTGATGTTAATTTTTAGGTTATATAAATTTCAAGGATTTAAAATCTTTAGTCATGGATTACATGCTTGTTAATTTTTCTGTCATTAACTGTCATATTCTAGACTTAATGGTACCTTTCTTGATCAAGGGTAATTATTCTCGCTTCTCCTCTTATAAATTCCTCTTCCATTAACATCACTAGGAGTTTGTTGATCTCGAAGACGTTAACTTGAGTGGAGAGTTTCCAAATTGATCGTTACAAAACAGCACAAAAACTAGACACACTTGATCTGTCTAATAATTCTCTTTCGGTAAAATTAATTAATTTTAAGGAAATATTCGGCCAACCTCTATAATTTCAGAGTGATCACTAATTAATTAAACGATACAAATTGCTAAAGTGATTAGATGTTTGCTGACAATACAAGTTCATGGCTTGAAATTTGGTCTCGATCGATTGGTTTACAAATGGATGTACTTGTGCCTTTGTGGCGATAATTGACTCCACGTCTCCACCTGCTTTCTAAGTAAAAACATGGAAATGTACTTTCCACAAAATGCCAAATGTGTGGAATTTAATTTTTGGTCTTGTGGACCAAAATACAAAGGGTGATTGTTGATTACCTGAGGTTTGGAAAAGGAGACAGTATGAGGGGTTTTGATTCAAGGTGGAGAAATGTGGACTAGAATGATGAATTCAAAACCTAGGCTAGTTAAACGACATCATTTTAGCATGTTTAATTTGCTTAGGTTATCATGAGTTGAACATGTGCCTTACTTAAGTTACAAAATGACATGAGTTGAAGACATTTTGGCTAAGGTTTAAGTGATGCATGTGATCAAGCGGGAATCAAGTTAGTTATAAAGCTGTTATTTATGTGGCTACAACCTGTGCAATCTGGGTTTTGCATCAGCTATTATAAGCTGATCAACAGAGCAGTTTCATGATGAATTCATAGAGCATTCTAGAGAGATTAAGAGAGAGAAAATGTTATCTTGTTCTTTGTAATATTTTCTATCATTGCCCTGTAATCTTCACAAGAATCATCAATAAAGCTCATTCTAGTGGCTTCTCCCATGGATGTAGATTGTGCTTTCACGTACAATTGAACCACGTAAATCATTCTTCGTTTGTGTGTGTTTGCTTTGTGATTTCAGCTTAATCATGTGTTTAGATCACAGTTAATTCTCATAACAAAGTGTGGTTAATCATTGAATCTTCAAGGCTAATTAATTGGTTCAAAGGCTTCTTGTTTTGATCTTAGTTGTGATCTTGGGCAGTGATTGAATTGCTATGTAATCTTTAAAGCATCCAATTTACTAAAGTTTTTATGAGCTTATGTTGAATGAGGACAATGCTAGGAGGAAACCAGTTATGAATTTTGTTGCTAGTGATATGATGGATATATATCCTGTTGCAGCTTGCTGATGATCCAACTTTTGAAGTTAGGCTACAAAGAGATCAGATTAAGGCTTTAATCTAGGTTTATATACATTGAACAAATTTTTAATATGTATTTTAAAATAATAGGATGGGAAAATTCTAAATTGATTTTTTCAGTCCTTGTCTTTTTTAGAATTTGAAATCAAGTGGCCAACTAAATAGAGTTACTTAATAACTAAGGTTTAGTTCTAATGATACAAAGCGCCTTTCTAATGCTCAGGTCCTATATTTGAGCATCAATGAGTGTGCGAGTTATTGAAAAAAAAAAAACTTAAAACACACTCGTTAACCTCGTGAGGATATATTTAATTATTTTAGTTTACTTATTATGATTTGTAATTAATTTATTTCCTAATGATTTAGTTAAATGCTTCATAACTTCCACGTATATAACCAATTAAAATGATCATTACTCATGTACCGTTTTATATGTGTTCATGATTCTACTAGCTGGTTGTGGATACCTTTGACGTACAGTATAAAACTTGTAATCATGCATAAAACCATCAAAGTTGTTTATTGTTTTGGACCAAATTTGATTTTGTCATGATTTTTAGTATCTGCTAGCCGGTGGAACTGACAGCCAATCTTTTTTAGCCGGAGGAACTGAGAGTTCGATGGTGACATGAAACTATTGAAAATTAATTTGGGTTCTTAAGAGGGATTAACTATGTTTGTAATCTACATGCAAAATATAAATAAGCAAGAAGTATACTTTATGAAAAATAAATAAATAATGTTTATTTTAGAAAACCATGGTTGCAAGACAATATTGAATAATGAATATCTTACGTGGCTTGCTTCTATTACAACAAATATTAACCGAAAAATAAAAGTAGGGAAAATGAGAATTACCCATTTTATTTGGAAACGCTAAATGAAATCTCTTTTATGTGTTAAAATAAGTTCGAAGTCTCCTAAAATTATAGCATTGTTAATTTTATATATTACTTTACTATTATACCCCTAATGTTGATGATAGCCATAAATTTAAATATTTTGAGAATATAAATTAAGTAAAACGACTTACATACCCTTAATGATCAAATTAATTTATGATGGATTATAAATTATGGAGTAAAATTACAAGTAGAGAAAATGCCATAAATGGCCTTACTATTTGTATAAAGTATCCATTTAAATTGCAATAATATTTGGCTATATATAATCACTGGAGCACTGACATAAATTATAGTACTGCATAAATGGAAGGCAAATATGATATATTCATATATAAAAGAATCGCACACACAAAGTCAGGTAATTTTTTGCCATATTTTATAATTTATTATTAAATTAATTTAATCATTAAGAATATGTAAGTCTTTTCACTTGATTTATATTCTCAAAATATTTAAATTTTATGGTTAATATCAAGACTAGAGGTAAAATATAAAATAGTATATAAAATTAACATTATTATAACTAGAAAGAATTTTGTATCTTTTTTAAAATATAAGGAGAATTTTACTTTATTTCTCTAAACAACAGAGAATTAATCTTTATTTTTCCTATATACGTACAAAAGGGTTGACAGTGTTTGGAAAGCAAAAAGTATCATCATATTTTTTTAATATTTTGTCAATAAAGGTGAGTACAAGGCCCTCAATTAATATTTTGTAACTTATCAATTCCCTAAATTCGATAGTAATTAATAGCTCATTTGGGAGTGTAGTGAAGTAGTCCGCCAAAACCCAACTATTAAGGTGTTTGGTAACACTTGTAGTTGGGCTTTGACAGCTTAGTAAATTTTTTTTTCCAACTTCTACTCAACAACTGTAGCTTTTACTCCACAACACCTCACTCTCAAATACACCCTAAGTCACGAGAGACCAAACATGGTGTATAGTACAACGAAAGCAACATAGCCGGACCGGACCCCTGCTGTTTTTCATTGACCCAGCAGAGTTGTATCATAAAATCCTTCTAAACCAAGAAAGTAAATTCGGATATTAGTAACGCATTGATAAACGTAACATTTTTCTTTTTAACTTTATAATGCCTCAGGCCTTGACCAAATAATTTTTTAGTAGCTTTTCTTAGTTAACTATTTGAGTTTAAATCTTAAGGAGTTAGAAGGTTAAAAAATTAATTTAGACTTTTAAATAATTATGACAAATTTTTAACTATTACTAAAATGATTTTTTGACTATTACTAAAAGGAAATTGGAATTTTAGTTAACACATTATTTTAATTTTCTTTAGTCTTTTTTTCTCAAAAGATAAGGGGATGGGTAAAGTCCAAATTTATTTTTTATCCCTTATTTCTCTCAAAATTTGAATCCGGCCTATCTAGGAGAAAAAACGAAACAAAACTGGTTAAAAATTGGTCGGCCATTCCCGGGACATTATTTCGGTTAAATGGCCATATTTCTCACGTTTTATTTGACCAAAAAGCATGTAAACATGGATCAAATTTTGGCCGCTGGCTTTTAGGCCACAAACTTCTAATGGCGCGGAGCCTTTCGGTAGGGACAATGTACCCATCGGTACAGGTTCTTACAAGACAAAGCTAACTCTTGAAACTTTTCCTTCTCTACGTTATAACATATTGTTTCACCTCTCATCGGAGGCATGGGAAGATTTTTATATGATAGGGTTCTGATTCTCCCGTAATCTAATTTTTCTTAATGTTTGTAGAAGATTAAGACACCTGCAGTTCTTTTTAAATACCAAAACTGACACTCTTGTGACTAACTAAAAATCTAATACTAACCAATGTTAATTTTAAAATCCACCTAATTCTCCTCTATATTTTTCTTACAGTTAAAAAAAATTTCATATGTCTTCTTCAGACGTTAACATGTAAACTTATTTTCTTTCTTTTTTCGATTTAACTCCCTCTCTTCTCTTACTTTATATTTGATTTTGGAACTCAAACAATTATCACAATTAGATTAAATTCGGGAATAATAGATGTTAATTCTATGTAATGATGTTTGTTTATTGAGTTTTTTTTTTAACTTTCTCTTCTTCTTTTTTTCTTTTAGTTCTCAAAAGTATAGATTGATAATTTTTTTTTTTTAAATCTGTGCCGAGTTGATAACTTATACTAGATGGCCTAGAATAATCCGAGAATGAGAAACGAGAGAATCAAAATTCCCAGAGATTAGAAAAAAGAACATAAGATAATTTGTTGATTTTTTTTTAATTTGGCAAAGTATTCATTTTAATATTTTGAAAAAAATAATAATAATGGTGGACATCCCAAATTTTTTATGCCAAATTTCATCCCAAACAATGTGCTATTTGTTAAGTGGTTGATAATTCTTTACAAAATTCATACAATTAATTATATTATCTCACCAACCAATTGGTGAATGATATAGTTTTTTAAGATGAAAGAATTTGGGATATGTAACACGGGAAAAAAAAAAAGAAAAATTACAATACCTAGAACACCATTGTTAATTATAGTAAACACCGTTAGTTTTAGATTTTTAATTAGTCACATAAATTGTTTTGGTATTTAAAAAGATAAATAAAAAGTAATCAAATCTTAATCCTCAAAAATTTAAATGCTACGTATCTTAATTGCGTGTAAAAATTAAGAAGATTAGATGACGAGAGGATATATTAAAATGCTACATGGAGATACTGCTGGTACACAGTCGAAGAAAGTCAATAAAAGAAGAAAATTAATTTAGATCTTGAATTCAATACGTGATTCGAAATTATCTACCTAAGCGCATCTGATGTCAGAGATCTCTTGTGAAAATTGATGCCAATAACAAATTGATCTGAGGTGTGCAATAAATTCCATAATCAAATAATTTTTTTGAACATCCAAAAGAACCCTACAAGACTATAAGATATACCGAAAAAATCTCCCATCAAATCCTACTCAATGTCCGGAAACATGAAACAAACTTAAAATATAATTTTGATTTGAGTAGTTACAATGACATGCTTGAGTTCAATCTCAACTTTCAGTACTGATGAGCAGAAACCATGAAATATAATATTGAATATGAGACAGTATATCTCAACAACTGCAGATTTTCCCATTGAAAGTTCTATTTAATTACGATTTGAACTAGCAAACTAATATACGTTGGCCTGAAATATTCACAAAATTTCTGCTTAGAAGATTGTGTTTTTTTTTTTTTTTTTTTTGGCAATGAGACAAACGAGGGATGTCCATTTATAGAAATTAATTCCTCTGAAAATAATCACGAGTGGAGTCAGTTTTTTCTTTCAACTTCAAGACGCCAGTAATACATATTCCTCTCTCTCTCTCTCTCTCTCTCTCTCTCTATATATATATAATATTTAATTTCAGATAATTTATTAATATTCAAATTTAAATGTACTAGAGATAAGTTATAGTAATTGAATGAAGACATCAACGTTATTTTGGTATGCACACTAATGTGAACACCATTATATTATGCATATATGGTAAGGATCAAGATTATTATTTGATGAACATATGTGATGTAGGAAGTATATAGGTTAGAATAAATTATGAATTCTAGATTTTAAGTCAAGTAAGTATTTAGTATTTTATTAAGATTTATCTTGTTTTATTAATCTTATTTTAGTCATATTTGTAATTTTAGTCTAATTAAAATGTTAGATAATTTCTCTTATTTGAGAAGAATTAGAATCAAGTTAGTGATTAATTAGTTTAAATAGGTTTGTTATTTATAGTTTATTGTAGCACTTTTAAGTTTTTAATCAATAATATTTCAGATTATTCCAATCTTTGTTGTTAATGCTATGTTTTTTCTCTTTAAGAGTTATTCTTTCTTATATTTTAAGGACGTACGCTAGAATGACATTTAGTATTGCTTATGCACTTGGTCAAGTGGCATCAAAGCCTTTCTCTGTGAGCTTTCCTGACCACCAACTAGACTCCATACACGAATCCTTCCTCTATCATCTATTAATTCTAACAATTTAAAAAAAAGCAAAAAAAGAAAAAAGAAAACGAAGCCACCTTCACAACCACCACACATGGTTGCCACCTCCGCCGTTATTCTTCTTTCGTATTGATCTCCACTACCATCAGAACACTCACAAGTGGCCAACCATATCCCAACCATCAAAACTACTGATCCACCATCGTATCCACTGAATACACACCAAAACAACTGCTAAACCGTTGTGCCAACCGCCCCTCAATTCACTGCCATCAACTGTGATTTGATAGCCACAGCCGCAACAAATTGCTCGCCATCATTAGGCCTGTCTTTCCAGCCAAGTCCCGCTACCAATCGCCACCTCGTTCATTAGAAACGAAACCAAGACTCCAACCGCAAGTTTGATTAAGTTTTCCTAGTCAAGCCACAGCGATTTAAGTCAAACCACCAACGCCATCATACTCACCGATCTCAAATTTTCTAGATCCACCCATCCTTGTCTAGCTTTCTGATCATCATCAATGGTTAGGGATGGCAATGGGCACCGCCCGCAGCGGGTTTGCCATTACCAAACCCAAACCCGCACAAAATTTAAATTACCAAACCCACCCGCAACCCGCAGCGGGTTTTAATTTTTTTAAAAAAACCCACCCGCAGCGGGTTTTAACAATTACTAAACCCGCAATGGTATCCGGCGGATTTTTTGCGGGTTTCCGTATTTAAAATCACAAATATTTAATATATAAATTTATAATAATAACCTCAAGTTCCATATAACATATTCAATTTTATATTTAAACAATGTAAATGAAAAATTAAAATTTCCACATCAATTCAACACAAATTCTCAAATTTAAGTATAAATTATACAAATCTATTTAAAAAACACAAACTAATATCTAAAAATAATAATTACATTTCATATTATCATTTAAAACAAGATCAAAGAGAATATATTTATTTTATTCACCACCATAAGCACCCATCTAACACAATGCCTAAAATAATAATTAAGATTAATATTTTCAAATACTAATTCGAAGGGAAATGCCTTTAATTTTCTTTAGGTTATGACTTTAGAATAAGAGATGAGCCATATACACACATACACAACTTTGAGCCTTTTGCTATTTGGTAACTTGATTAATTACATTATTTTCTTTATATATTTTTATATTTAAATTAAATTAAAAATATTTGAAAAAAATTATTGCGGGTTTGGTGGATATCCATGCGGGTATCCACCGGGTATAAGGTTAATACCAAACCCACCCGCATCCATATGCGGGTTTTAATTTATAATACTAAACCCGCCCGCAACGGATAAAATTACCCGCAACGGGCGGGTTTTGGCGGGTGGGTTTGGGCGGGTTTGCGGGTTTGCGGGTACAATTGCCATCCCTATCAATGGTAACCTATATTTTTCTTAGTTACCAACTTTCGGCAATATTTTCTTTTAATCGCATTATTATCCTATAATTTTTTCGATCTTACAAAAAAACCCAAAAACAAAACAACCAAAAAAAAAAGAAGAGAAAATTGAAAAACAAAAGTGGTACAAAGAGATATAGAAAAGATGGAGATGTTATGATGGATTTACTAATGCTGAGGATATTTTCAGATGGATTAAAGAAGATACTCTTGAAGATATTCCAAAGAATAAACATGTCAAGTGTGTGTCCTCTAAATTAATGGGACATGCATCACAATGGTGGACAAACTTACGAGCAACATGAATTTGAGACATGGAAGGGATAAGAATTGAACATGGCAGAGCATGAAAAGGAAGATAAAAACTCATTTTATTCCTCCCAGATATTTTTAAACAATCCGTTGTAAATTTGATATGTGTCAACAAGGTGGAAATTTTGTTCGATTATATGAATCTCAACTTCAAAATTATCGTTGTCAAGTGAATCTTTCTAATGATGATGAAGATATAAGTTCAAGATTTGTGAATGGGTTACATGCTGATATTAAAGAACGAGTTGTATTACAAATTGTTGCCACCCATGAATAATGGGATGTCATTAAAATTGCTTTAGAAATTAAATTGCAAATCAAGAGAGAGAGAAAGCAACATTAAAGAGATTTGAACAAGTGCAAGAGCATCCTACGAGAGCCAAAGAAGAAAAGATCAAGAGTTCAATAGATTCATTCTGCCAAAACTATAACATGAAAGTTCATTGTTGCAACAAGATCCTATCATGCACTTCTCCTCATCAAAGGATTCTAATGTCGAAAGCAACCTTTTTATGCCAATAAAAATCATAACTCACCAATGGAAGAACATATTGTACTTGAAGATTCTAAAATTATTGAAGATATAATGATTGTTCAAGATTCAACTATTGCAATAAATAAAAAGAAAGAGTTTATCTAAGATTTTGAATTTGAAGATGTTACCATGGAAGAGTGATCTTTACTAGCTTTGTTATTGGAAGAAAAGAATATCATGAAAGCTTCTTTTAAAGAGATTTCAAATAAGCCCGAAGTTTTACATGAAGAGGTACAATCCATTCTTGATTTGGATTTTATACCCAACAATATGGTTGAAATTATACAAGAAGCGAAAAGATGCCAATTGTTCTTAAAGATGATAAAATTGATATGGTTTTACCAATTATTCATAAAGCAAAGCAAATTGTTCTTGAAGACCTTGAGATAATTGATATTGTGATGCCTCTCCATATTGAAGATAAGAAAGTTGTATTTGAATATCACTTATCCTAAAAGGAGAAATTGAACAAAAAGTACATTGAACAAAGCAAGAAAAAAGTTAAAAGTGATCTTTTAATGGTTTGCTCATATAAGTCTACAGTCTTTAGAAGAAATTAAAGTTTTGGTACTTTCGAGTTTCAAGAAAGGTTGATGCAAAGTGTTACAAATTCACATTGGAAGATCAATTACTGAAATACTAACTAGGCAACCCAAGAGGGGGGGGTGAATTGGGATTTTAAAATTTAAGCTAAGCAAACCACACAACAATTTAATCTATTGCCTTAATCAAATTGAAAACAATAAATTCAATCATGCACATTATTAAAAGAGTAAGAGAAAACAAATACAATAATTTTTACGTGGTTCGGCAATCCCCGCTTACGTCCACGCTTCCAAGCTCACCGGGCTTGAGGATTTCACTAAGCTAGCCTCCCAAGGCTTCAAACGCTTACAATTGACTTCCAAGGTGTCAATGGACCTTTACAACAAGAGATTATCCCCAATCTCTTAACCCTAGTGTATCCCAACACTTACAATCTTTTAACTTGATTTTACAAAAAAGATTACAAATGAATCTCTCTCACACAATGTGTTTGATCACAAGTGAAAGCTCAATGTGTGAATGAATGAGATGAATACAAGAATTTAAAGCTCAATGAAAGTTGTATTCTCAATATTTTGCTCAATGATGATCGTTGGAATTCCTCTTGTTTGAATTGGATTGAGCTTATTTATAGTTAGAGCTGAAAACTAGTCGTTATTGACTTTTTGCACACTGTCGGATCGCCGTTATCTAAATGTCGGATCGCCGTTTGACTGGTTAATATGACTGTTGGGCTGATTTTTCAAATTTTTGGATCGCTGTTAACTATATGTCTGATCGCCGTTTAGGTCCAGAGGCTACTGGTTGATATCGGTGAGCTGTTTATCACATATGTCGGTTCGCCGTTTAGGTCCAGAGACTAATCTTCAATTCTGTTAGATGTCGGTGAGCCGTTATCAAGATGTCGGATCGCCGTTTTCTACAGTAACTGCTACAATGAAATATTTTCTAAATTTACAGTTTGACCCCACAATTTTATAAAACTATGTTACAGCCCAAAACGTTATAAAACTTTGTAAATAGGTCCAATTTTAGAATTTCTAAGTAATGCTTTGTTAATCCCAAAACTTTCTGAAATTATGGTATAGCCCAAAATGCTATGACACTTTTCAAATAAGTCATTCTCCAAAATTACTTGTTTATTTCAAAGTTTTCAAAATTCTTTCAATTAAACCATAAACTTTGAAAAACAACCAATTTTATAAAATCATTTTTCCATTAAATATGAAACATTTATAATGTGAAAATAATGATTTATTTAAAAAGAATAAAAACAATTAATTTCATAAAATCATTTTTTCATTAAATATAAAACCTTTAAAATGTGAAAATAATGATTTATTTAAAATGTATAAAAAATAATTTGATCTTAAAAGATTAATCATTTTTAATCTTGTTTGTTATCATCAAAATCAATATTATGGAAACATATATGTTAACAATTACTCCTTCAAATACTATTTCACTATAAATTTCATCCTCTAGATAGTCTTTCGTTTTTAGCAAATCTTAAGAACGAGGTTTTTTTTTAGAGGAGCATACTAACTTAGGAAGCATATAGGTTAGAATAAATTATGAATTCTAAATTTTGAATCAATTTAGCATTTAGTATTTTTTTATTAAAATTTATCTTGTTTTATTAACCTTATTTGAGTTATATTTGTGATTTTAGTCGAATTAAAATTTTAGATAATTTCTCTTATTTGAGAAGGATTAGGATTAAATTAGCTACTAGTATAAATAGGCTTGTTATTTATAGTTTATTGTAACACCTTTAAGCTTTTGATTAATAATATTTTAGATTATTTCTTAATTTGGGTTTAATTTTATCGTTAATTCGATGTTTTCTCTTTTTGAGATTATTCTTTCTTGAGTTTTAAGAGTATACATTAGAACAACATTTAGTATCGCTTCCACAGGTCAATATGACAAACATCAATATCATCATGACATACAAAAATGACGAGAATTAAAACCATTATATGTGATGCATATACGGCAAGAGTCAACCCTCTTATTATTGCTTGCTCAAATGAAAAAAAATCAAAACCATTATCCATGCATACATATATGGAAATTAAAGAATCATGACTAGTATTTTATTATTTCAGTATGAGTTAGAGTCATGGCTTTCTATATGATATTAAAGCCAAATTCATACGTGAGTGAACTCACATTACCTTACCATGTGATAGTGGCTAGGTAAAAAAAAAAAAACAACATGCTTGCATGTAATACAAGTGTTACAGACATATCCCGTATTAGATAAGATTTGTTACTCTTGAACTAATCTTTTAGTATGAATTAGTCTCATAGGATTCTAGAATATATGGATAGAGAAAATTGTAAAGCATATTAGACATAGAATATTTATTACAAACTAAATGTACACTGCACAAATAGATACGGCATACAAATATCATATAACTCTAAAACTAAATTAGGAAAAAGGACAGTTACACCCCCCAAGCTTTGAGGAATGGTCACGCAAATAGTCAAGTTTTTAATAAGGGATATCAACTAAGATTCTCTGTTGATCATAACATCCTTTGCCTCTATTAACCTGAAAAGAACTGACTCCAATGGTTTATAAGAATAAAAATTTAACATTAAAATAAATGTAATACAAAATAATTCAATATTAAAAAAATTTAATATTTTGCATTCTACTAGACATACTTTATCATATTAAAGTAGATTTTATAATAAACAGAAACATAATATATCAAAATAAATATATAAAAATTTAAATTATTTTGATTTATATAAAATAATTTTAATATTATTAATAGGTGAGATATATTTTATAAATTGTAAAACCTATTTAACCTAAAAACTTTTTTAAAATCTATATAGTAAACACCAATGTACTATTAAAATAATATATTAATTTATATTTTAAAATTATTTTAAACATTAAAGTATCTTAATATTATTAGCTTACTAGATAGATTAAATAATATATATATATATTATTTATTGTATTGATTAAAAAAATTAATTTTTTTAGTTAATATATCCAAAATGTATTATGATAAAAAAAAAGAAGTTCTTATGTCCTTTATTAAAAATTTGAAGGCTTGCATGATTATTTTCCTAAACTTTAGGGGTATAACTGTTAGTTTCCCATTAAATTATAACAATCTTGATGGTTGGCTATGTAAAATCGCCCACTTACCCTTATCAATTTTTTTATTATTTCCATATGTCTTCTTTTCACACATAAGTGATGACTTCACTATGATAATTTATAAATCTCATTTATTAGAAGTGGAAAAGTCACCTACACTCTGAAAGTTTGTTTAAATAGTCATATAAACTCCTTCAATTTCATAAATTGTCCCACAGACCCAGTAAGTGACTTTAAATCAACTTTTATAATAAATATAAATATAAATTAAAATAATATAATATAATATATGAAATAAGATAAAGTTTATAAATTATTCTGAATATTAGAAAAGTTATTTTAACATTATTAATCTGTCATATTCTTTTAATAATTAAAAAAAATCTATTTGACATATTAATAATATTAAAATAATCATACCGAACATTCATAGTAATTTATAAAATTTATATAATTTTATTTACAATATCTTGTTTTCATTTATGTCTATTTTAGTATAAATCTTAAAATCAATTTTTAGATTAATAGATTTTAGTAGTAATAAAATCTGTCAGGATAGACTAATAATAACTTAATATTAAAAATCATTTTCATATATACTTTACTTTATTAATTATAATTACTGTAATATTTATTTATACTATATGATATTTATTTATTATTTTTATCTTATTGTTGTGTTCATATTTATTTGAGTTGTTATAATTAAAGAGTATAATAGTCATTTATGAAATTAAAGGAGTTTGTGTGATAATTTAAACAAACGTGGGGTGTGAGTGACTTTTTTCCGATATACAATAAGTTTAACAAAAGTATATGTTAATTTGGAAGATAAACAAAAATAATTACCTTGGGTGTACGAAATTCTTCCAGCTCAAATTCTCATTTTGCTTTTCGAGGAGCTCTCTTGACCGCATTGTGTCCAACTACGATATCACAACACTTCATTTGCTAGTCTTTCTGCTCTTCCATTTTTAATTTAATATTTTAGAGAAAAACTTCTTTGGGATGACAGTAATATGATCATTTAATAAATACATGCATATGTTTCAAATGATTTTTCTCTCTGCCATGAATGGTCAACTCTACATACTAAATTTTCCTCTTCAAGTTGTTATAAAGTCATACAAATTTCAACCAATCGTAATAATGTTAGTGTACACATGGCAAGCAATGAAATGATGGTATTGTTGTCCATGTAAATGCTAAAGATACAAGACTAAATTGGTCAAATCCTTGCTCTCATCTAACTAATTTCTTTTTCGCACGATATACAACAAATTTTTTTCTTAAAAATACAGGTAAAATGATAGCTATACTTCCAAGATTTTAAAAAATGGTCATAAAAATTACTATTTGCCAGTTTGGGATTGCGGTTGAACTAATTTCTTTTTCGCGCAATATACAACAAGTTTTTTCTTAAAAAGTATAGGTAAAATGATAGCTATACTTCCAAGATTTGAAAAAATGGTCATAAAGATTACTATGTGTCAATTTGGGATTGCGGTTGAAATTCAATAAGCTGCTTATTTCAAAATTTTTGATAAAAATAATGTTTGGTAAATTTTGTAAACATAGTTTATTTCATAATTTTCTTTATTTTACCAACAGCTTTTAAAAGTAGGTATGGAGTTGCTTTTCATAAGCAGCTTATTTAATAAGCTACAACACATTTTTAAAATTCCTATTATAACCCTATATATATATATATATATATATATATATATATATATATATATTTTAAAAGATAATTGTATCTTACTTATCCATAAACCCTAATATATAAATCATCAGATATCATATATTATCAAAACTTATGTCTGTTTTGGTCATTATATAATAAAACAACACTTTCGTAATAAAATTTACCAAACGCATATACTCTACTTTTCAAACTCACAACAACCGCAACAACACAGTTTACCAAACATCAAGCTACTTTTTTATTTAGCCTCTGCAATTCCAAACTAGCCCTATGTATTTAATAAGAAATACTAAGACCTTCTTTTGATTATAATATCCTTTTAACTCTATTAAATCGGCTCCAATATTTACAAAAATGCAAATGTAACAATATATACATTTTAAAATAATTTTAATATTAAAATTTTGTTAATATTTCATAATCTATTAGACATAATTGATTATATTAAAGTAAGTTTTCTAATAAATAGAAACATATATAATATTATAAAAAAGTTTAATATTATTATTTTGAATATTATATTAAATAATTTAATATTATCAATCAATTAGATATATTTTACTTATTGTGATACCTATTTAAAGCATATTTATTTAAAATATTTATAATAAATACAGATATATTATTAAAATAAATATAAGATCTTATATTTTTAAAATATTTTAGTATTATGAGTCCACTAGACAAACTAATTAATTTATATATTATTTGTTGTATTTAAATTTTAAAATTATTTTTTAGTTGTTATATTTAAAGGATATTATAGTAAAAAAAAGTCTTAGCGCCCATATTTAAAAATTTAGGGATTTTCATGATTATTTTCCTAAACTTTTGGGTTTAGCTGTCATTTTCTAAAAAAATATATGTAATAATATTTATAAATCTAGGAAAAGATTATAGTTGAAAACACATGCATGGTGCGGCCCCTCCTATGTTAATTTGATTCATTAACTCAATCAATCAGCCAAGATTTAGATGATGCATAAAATCCTTTTTTATTACTATTTTTGGGGAAATTTTGAGGGGAAGGGAAATAATTTTATGAAATAAAACAAAAAGGTACATCAAAAAATTTTATCCCCGTGATACAAGTACAATATGTCAATATGAAAAATGAAATACAACCAATGTCATACTAAAAGAACATAGAAACAATAAGATAGTAAACAATGAAAATCATTGGCGATAAAACGATGATAGCCAAAGGGGGTCCGGGCAGGGTTGGCAATTGGAACATCCTGATCGGGATTAGCCAATCTCGATCGTGTCCCGATCATAATCGGGAAGAAAAGAATCTTGTTCCAGACAGTGAGGTAGGATAAAAGCAAGATTCTGAAGTCTTGGATGATATGAATTTATTGTCATACTTTACAAATTCTATCATAAATGATATGTCAAATGAATATGACCGATAAAGTAGATCTTTTTATCTTTTTTTAATCAAAACAAGCTTGTCATCGTCTTATATTGATATGTTAGATCTTTATGCTTCATCAAGTTGACTTATCATACGATTCTAGAAGCTAAGATGTGAACTTTACTTTACAACACGGTCGAGACATTTGGGATCCCAATCGAGATTTTCAAACATTCTGAATCATGTAATCGATATGTTAGATTTATGTGCTTCATCAAATCGGCTTGTCATATGATTCTACAAATCCAAATTTGAGGTTTACTTTACAACACAGTTGGTATTTTTGGGATTCCAATCAGGATTTTCGAATGTTCTAAATCTTATCCTGGATATTAAATTTGGACAAAATTGGGTAGCAAATTCTGACTCGCATGGTACACGAGGATAAGAAATTTGGACCGAATTTCGTACCATTAGGGTCGAGGTCCTGAATCCTATTTGAGATTTAGGGAATTTTGCCAACCCTAAGTCCAAGTGATGAAAAAGATAAAAGGTGAGCAAATTGTATTTCATTCATAAGTGTGAAGGGTCAATATTATGCAAGAAATTCAACGACATGGAAATAAATTAATTACTCAAACATTATATATGAGTTATTTACCTTCAAACTTGCATTGCATATATATGATAATGGCCATGATTTAATTTCCTGCCATTTACAAAGATAATAATGCCAAAGATTTTTTTTAATGTCATATTTAGATGTCAATCTATTTCATAGTTAGAGATTCTGAATTTTTTATCCTAAATTTCATCTTAAATGATGAGTCATTAATTGAGTGGTTATTGACTTTTTGTAAGGTCCAAGAGAATTAACTATATTATTTTACCAACCAATGACGAATGACACATCATTTAGGATAATTTTTTGAGATAAAAAATTTAAAATTTGTAGCACTACTCCTTATCAAATGGGCCCCAAGTTGAAAACAAAAAAATTAGGGGAACATTATACAATTACGGGTCCTAATCGAAGCTTGCCAATTTCTTTGATAATTCTACTTTTTTGCTCCTTAGTTTATAGATTTATGCATGATTCCTCCATAATAAATTTATAGTTTCTTCATTTTGGCACCCATTTGATTAAATTCCTAATGATTTTGATTTTTCAGTCATATTTTTCTTGATTGGGAGGAATATTTTAAATTCTCATCATCCCTCTCAAGTTGGCGAGTGAAATTTTTTATTCTCTCAAAGGCCAGAACATGTGTAGAGATATTGTAAGTCTTGATCAGAAGTATCTAGTCTCATAGAATTGTCTTTTTAGAACGCACTTCTCATGTAGAGGCATTGTCGTCGGGGGCAAATTTACTTGTCTAGGTGGGTAAATTGACCCTCTAAAAAATAAAACTTCCTGTAATTTCTTATTAATTTCTGGGAAATTTATCTTTTAGTGGGGGTAATTTTGTAAGAATAGCTTAACTAGTACAAATGGATATCGAACTTTGAATATTATCATAATGTTGCACTCCATGACTCAATTTTGTGGTCTCCCCACTTTCTGCCATAAAAAATTATACCATCAAGTGTGTTTAATTTAGAACAGAAAGCTAGCACAAGTAGTTTAATGACTACATGGCTAGAAAACAAAATAACAGATTATTTTCCGGATTCACCACTACGACTTACAATAGAGAACTGAAATAATTACTTTAGAAACTATGAATTTCTCTAATAAAACCGAAATTTTGATTCACTGAACCAGTTTTAATTAAACCCCAAAATCGTGTGGAACCCAGGATGACAGCTATACAAAAGTTACAGACAAATCTACGGCTGAAATATGAAGCATGCACAAGCACAGACAATATTGTATACATACCTAGGGATATTAACCACATACATAATTAAATTAATTAACTAAAAGCCATACAAAAGCAGCATTAAATTTGAATTAAATAAAATTGGTGGCAGCAAGTACGAGACAATAGTAGGGTTAAGATCAAAAAGTACTACGGCATGCAAGTAGTGGTTGGTTAACCAGAGCCTCGATCATGCTCAAAAATATCAATGATGATCATTTAATTCATCAACATACATTAATAAATTGAGCTTACACCTTGGCTTTGGTGCAAAGACAGCCTTGACTCACGTTCTTCAATAATGGATATAGTTTGAATTGAACCATCGATCTTTTGTTTAGATTCAATCTTACATTAAGAATCTTGTTGGGGTTTGCTTTAAATACTTTACTAAGTTATTAAAATCTTAATTGTACATTAAGGTGCAGTGGTCGGTGCCCGAAACCTTCATGGCACGAAGCTTCGCTGCCATAATTATTTTCAGCCGAAATTTATATGGCTCTTCCGTAGATAGCCACACGAGAAGACAAAAGCCCTAATTAGTTGTCATGCTGGCTCTTTAAGGAGAAAGCTATCATAACGACTGGATTGGTCTGTAATCTAGCTAGTAGCTACTTCTCTGTGTACTGTTACGATGTCATCATAATAATAGGATGCTCGCATGTTCTGAATGTTACACAAGTTATAAAAATCTCATTCCATGCAAATGTTCATTATTATGGGAAAAAAAACTCAAATCATGAAAGAATTTTATTCTGACATTAAAAAAAAAAGTATTTCATATCGGATATGAATAATAACTAGACTAAAATGATATGATATTATGAAATTTAAGTTGAGTTAAGATGGTGACCTTCCATAAATGATATGAAATTATGAAATTTAAGTTGATGCCCATGAGGACATGGGGAAAAAAATTAATTGGATGCATTTCTTGTACTCAACAGTACGGTAAAGCAAACATTTTTTTAGAATGAACGGTAAAAAAAAACATTGAAGAGTAAATTGTGGTGCTTCAATTCATACAATTATAAAAAGACACAATATATATATAAAAAAATAAAAATAAAAAGACACAATATTCTAGATTCTTAATCGACCCACGGTTTCAGATAAATTGGAAAAAAAAAATGAAAACCAAAAGGAACAATCAAAAGCTTGTTGCAGAGTTAGAGCAGCAGTGCAGGTGCCCTACATCATTGTTACTTTATATTAATTGAAAAATCCAAGGGAAGTAAGTTTTGTTAGATGGTCGAAGCTCGACGCTTGAGGCACATGTTTGACAACAGAGTTAAAGAGTGAAACATTAATTAAATTAGTGAATAGTATTATAGTACGCAGAGATAAAACAAATTTAGAAGTCCCAGAAAAATTAATTATTATGGATTATACTATTAATTAGGTAAGGAGGAGAGAAGATCTATTCTTCTACTTTTAACTAATTACTAAATATAGCCACATCTTTTGATCGAGAAAAATGCACATCAATTGGTAATTTCTGAAATATGTAGTATTGAAAGTTGTAATAATTATCCCATTACATTTAGGGTTCATTTGAGATTATTTTTTAGAGGTTAAAAAATATTTTGAAAAACTAAAACTAATTTTGATATTTAGTAAATTTTTTAAGAAATTACTTTTGGTAATGTTATCCCATCCTGCCGTAGATTTTGAAAAGAAGAAAATGATTTTGAAAATCAATTTTATATACTCAATACAACTATATATATATATATATCAAAATTATCCTTATTAGTTAAAGAGATTATTATTATTATTACAATTCTATTAAGATAACAAAATAAAATTAATAATATAAAATATATATTTTAGTTATTAATTATTATATGTGCACATTAAAAATATTTTATATGCATGTTTATAAAATAAGAGATAAAATTAATAATATAAAAAGAGATGCGACTTCCCCCTAAATATTTTATACCTTCTCCTACAAAAAAACTTGTAATACCAACCCCATTTGTAATTCCATCAATTACTTGTCTGTTGAACAAATGAGTTAATTCCGCCAATCCTCTTATCCCCTCTGATAAGGATCTTGTGTAAAAAGCATCTATATAAGCACGATTATATGACCAATCATTCAATTTATTCATTTATATTCTTACAGTAGTTTAATGGTAAGATTTGTTGAACACATATGACTACTTTACTCTTATCACTTTTAAAAATGAATTTTACTAAACGTTTAACCGATTTTTTTCACAATTAATTATATCTACAACACAATAACAACATTATAAAACTGGCCCTAATTACTAGTTGTGTAATTACTTATTGTGAGTATGTTAGATTTGAACTTAAGACTTCTTTTACCATTTCTAAAAATTTTATCATTAACAATGACTTATACATGTAAACTAATATATGTTTCCGAACTCTCTTTTTTTTTTTTTTTTTGGTTTAACCACGAAGTGGTTTTGAGTGGGCCCCAACTGTGGGAGGCACCTTTAAGCCCGTACCACAACCCAGACTAATCATCGCTCACACCGGGTCAGCCCGTAAGAGGTAAAGTGTTGGCCAAAGTGGTGATTTCATAAGAGAGCGGGGCTTGAACCCCTGACCTCTGTTAAAGAGTGAGAGTGCCGAACCACTCACACCAACTAACTTTGGTTCCGAACTCTCTTTGATCAAAAGTTATTAATGGTGAAAGATCTGATTTTATAGGTTTATCAACTTTGATTAAATGTTAATTAAATGTTTATAACAAGGATAATAGAAGTGTGGAAAAATTAACACAATGTGGTTTGAAGTTCAAATTTCTACATCCATGGAGTTATGCTCAGAATTTGAATAATTTACTAAGTCTATAGATACAACTTTTATTGGATACGTATGCAATGTTTAGATCCCTCCTACTATCTTACCACCACCTTATTGTAACCATCCTAATGATTATTCAGCTAGCACCATTGGTCTTCTTGTTTAATGTGTCTCTTTGAAATCCGTGCGACACACCAAACCGTTTGCCGTCTCTATGTAGAATCCCTCCACTACGACAAATGACCTCCTCTCCTAACGAGGCCAAATATAACAGAACTTTGCCTCTAAAATAGACATAGAACAATGAAGACTGAAAGACAACTACTCCATCGTAACAAAGATGTGCGAAGCACAAATAAGAAAGAGATATATCGCAATATTTGCTCTCAGTTTCAAACATCTAAACCTGTAGGAATTCTCCTTTCATAAATGATCCACACACCAAGGATCAGAATGAATCTATCCGATAAGAGAGTTTGTCTTCAATATTTAAATATTTAACTTTTAAAGAACAAACTCATTTAATCTTGCCTTATCAAGAGGATGATCATCATCCAGTCTTCTGAAAATCACTTCAATCCATACATTCTCTTCCTGATAAGCTTCACCAGCTGCTTCCTACATCTAATACGCACCCAGGCGTTCTTTTCTTTGCCCTAGCAGCTATTAGCAAGAAATATGAACTCCTCGTGCGTGCCATGGGGTGTAGACTCCACTAATACTTTACTTCTTGAACTGTAACTCTAATGGTACCAAATTATGTTGCCAACTTGAATTGTAATAATACAAGAACTGAAGCATGTAAATACTAAATATGACGAGGTACATAGACAATTTATGGTTACACAAAATACATAACGAGTTACATCAAATTAACTATCACATTAGACTTAAAACATTGTCAATATATGATGCCAACATACCAATGGGAAGTTATTTTATGACAAAAATATATATCAATCATCAAGTACAACTTCAAAGGTATCTTAAAGGAACAAACACAAAAATACAAGAGAAATAATTTAGCCAAGAGTACGAGAAGTTCGGACTTCTCACTTGTTAGTCACCTAACTAAATTCACCCTCCAATCACATCTTCCTTTTGCCAATGCACATGATGAAATAAATATCCTGGCAAATGATATATAGCTGTGCCCCAACTTACTAGGTCACAGCTTGTGAGAAAATCACTCCTTCCTGAATTTATAATTTGTACTATTAAATTTCTTTCAATTCCGTACTTAATCACATATGGGTTCAGTTCAGCTAATTTTTTAAAGTTTTTTCAATATTTATAATTTTCTCATTCAGTCATTCTATGCCTACATTCGCGATAACTCGTCATTGAAGCATGTTGTGGGACCCTATTGGAGAACAACAGTTAACAATAGTTGGTTCAAGACTAATCGAAATTTGTAAGAATTGATTAAATCATTAATAATTGAATTAAGCATATAAAAAATTTATCCTTATCGTTCAAGAAAAGTTTAACAACAATGCTTTAAGTACCATTTTTCATAATTTTCAACAGTTAACAATATTGGTTCAAGATTAATTGAAATTTGTAAGAACTTATTAAATCATTAATAATTGAATTAAGCATATAAAAAATTTACCCTTATCGCTCAAGAAAAGTTTAACAACAACGCTTTAAGTACCATTTTTCATAATTTTCCGTTTTCCAAATTGATATAACCTAGATCATGTTCAAATTAGTGGGAGTTTGATTCGATTCCAAAACTTCTTGTACTGCTTAAGTGCCTTCATAACAAATTAAAATTATGTAGTATATTAATTTTCTTTAGAAGAGAGGGGCTTGGAATAAAAACTTTTTAAAAATTTTTTTATAATATTTTGTTAAAATATATAAAACCCATTTAAAAGTAAAAAAAAAAATTATTCTCTTTTTAGTTAAATAACAATTTCCCCCCCCCCCCCCCCAAAAAAAGTCAAACTGGTTTTTGCAAAAGAAACTTTATTTGATAACAATAATGTTAAACATACCTTCCAGCTAATTAAGCTAAAAGATTGGGGATATATAGCGTCTATTTCTATGGGTGAAAAATGGGCCAAGATTAATATTTTTTTTTTCCGTTTTATGTATTAAAAGTATTTTAGTTGGCTGCTGTAAAAACATATTGGACAACTTTTTAGGAATTAAGAGATTTATCACAACAATTCAACAGGTAAAATTAGAAGTTGTTTTGCAAAAATTAAGTTGGATTAAGAACTTGTTTCCAAGAGTTTGGTAGAGTGGTTTTTAAGAAACTTTCTTTTATTACCTAACAGAGTTCAAATCCTAAAGAGAGGTAGAAGGCTAAAAAAATGAATTTAAACTTTACCCATTCTCCTATCTTTGAAGAAAAAATTTAAAAAAAGATAAAAACAAGGATGATTTCTTATTCATATAAACGCGTTTTACTTGTATTTTTTTTAATAATTTTATATCAATACAGTCGAATCTAAATGAACTCGTCTTAATTGTCACTATTGTGATTGTGCTTGAATATTTAAATAATGAGCAACAAGTCTGAGTATAATTTGAGGTGCTCATGTTTGTTAACTGACTGTGACCAAGTTCCAATGGCAGGACGATTTGGACTCATATGATAAAAATTGGCACGACCCAAATAAATATAAAAAATCGGTGATTTGTTTGTTTCTCTTAATTCTTATTTTATATTTTTTCTTACTCGGCCCTGTTTTTTCCTGCTAAAGAATAATAATATATATCATCGTGATTTACGATAAATTTTTATTCTAGATCTTCTATTAATTTCAACTAATAAAAAAATTGAAGGAAAATAAAATTTACATTGATAAATTAAGTGCTTTCAATAACGGTAACACTTATGCACAGCTTAATTCTATTATGTTAAAGATTTTCATGTTTTAGCAAAATTTCATAATTTATTTGGTGAAACTTCATGATTTTCAGAATTAACGTGGAATACAAATATAAATGGAGCTAAAGAACACATTACCACCATATATGGTCATGTGGGATTTTGTTCTTATCATTTACTAATTAATAATTAATAATTAAAAGGACCATAATCCCCTTTCCTTAAGAGTACTAATTACAATCACGTAAACAAGGCGGCCTAAGTTAATTACCCATAAAAGCAAGGTCATATCGATCATTAATTTATCAAAACCCAAAATGTAAACTAGTGGCTCTCTTGGAGGACAATTTCGTAATTTGAACGTAATAATTAAAAAATGCAACATATTCTTCCATGTTGCTATATATGATAACATTGCAAAGCCTCATTAAGCCTTGGTCACAATATTCATACACATACCCAGAAAAGAGTTTCAAAACTTGAGAGCTAGCTAGCTTAAGTCTTGATCTCGATCTTCACAGAAATGGGCAATAGTTTGAGGTGTTGTTTGGCTTGTGTGCTTCCATGCGGAGCCCTAGACTTGATCCGAATAGTTCACTTGAATGGCTACGTTGAAGAAATTACACGTCCCATTACAGCTGGTGAGATCCTTGAAGCAAACCCAAATCATGTGCTTAGCAAACCTTGTTCCCAAGGCGTTGTGCGCAAAATTTTAATCCTCTCGCCGGAGTCGGAGCTCAAACGCGGCAGCATATATTTCTTGATTCCGGCTTCTTCGTTGCCGGGGGAGAAGAAAAAATGCGGCAACAACAACAAAAATAAGGCCTTCAAGAAGAGTAAAAAATGTTACAAAGATGTAACATCTTGTGATCAATATCTCACAGAAGTTCTTTCCGATAAGAAATCATCATCGTCGCGTCGGCGCCATCACCGGAGCAGCAGCCGTGTTGTGGTATGGCGGCCTCATCTTGAAAGCATTAATGAAGACTAGCAATTTTTTCCGGTGCCGGAATCTGACATATCCGGGGATGAATATTCAATGGGGACTTTTTTCTTTTTCTTTTTCTTTTTCCCTGTTAAAGAATGTACGTGGGGTTATTAATTTTGTGGATATAGTTTTTACTTCACTTTAATTTCTTTTTGTTTATTTTGAGTCTGCATATAATTTAGTGGCAGATTCGGAATTTCGATCATTCAAGAAAAAAGAAGTGATCATGCTCTGTTTGTCTCAGGGGAAAAAAATAAATGGAAGAAAATCACAGAGAACGAAATGCTTGTTCTAATGGAACTGTATTTACATCATCCTTTTGTAAGTATAAGAAAAGATTTCCTTAACGCTTTTCCATACTTTGGTGTTCAAAAATAATTTTGTTGACTTTAAGTAGTCCCAAAAATTGTGCATTTCAGGTTCATTTCAATTTGCATTTCAAATAATGTATAATTTAAAAAAATTGAAGTACAAAGACAGATAAAAATCCGTGAGATGAAGAATTGGGGATCTCAATTTATTCGATTTTAAAAATCAAAATGATTTGCTGGTTTAATGCTAATATTAAGAAGTCCGAAGTTAGATCCTCTTTCAGTACTTCAATGATTACCATGAGAGTTAAAATTAATTATATTAATGCTTCACAGTTCATTCACAAAGAGCTGACTTAATCGTCCAACTAATAAGCTCAATTTTCTATGGAGTGGTTCATGGTTGTTCAATTAAATTATAATTATGATAGCGTGAGTGGACAAAGTGTCATGCCACTAAGATTGACGACCAGTTGTTAATATTTGAATTTAGTACAAAGAATTTGAGCGTGGGTACACATGTATGCTTATAATAGTGTAGGCAAATATTACTATATGATGTAATTAGCCCAATTAAGAAATATTAAGAGTATTAATTAATTCGGAGGTCAAAAGTTGCTCCAAATGAGGTTTTTTGTTAACCAGCAAAAAGTGGGAATATCGGTATAGTTCCTTTATCAATTTTAACAAAACCAATGAGTTGAATTAATGTTAATGATTAATAGCAAACTACTTAGTTATTGGTTGAGTAACTGTGGATGCTTTTTCATTTTTTTCTAAAGGTTAAAAATTTAAGTCTCTCCTATAATCAATGGGAGTTGTTCCGTTAATTTTCTTAATTGGGCATAGGCTTCAACTATGAATTTTTTTTTTTTTTTTTTTGCAATGGTTGTAACACAAAAGGTTTATATTAATATTAAAAAAATGTTTAATAGGTTTATAGGATTTTCAATCTATAATCTTCATTTTTCAATTTCAAACATGTTGATTAAATCACAATTTATCTTCAATTAAACCGAACAAATAATTTCCCAAGTGATGAATTTGATCAATTCATCAAGCCAAATGGTTCAGAAAAAATATTGAATGAAAATTTGACAAATAGAATTATGGTCGAGCCATTAATAATTTCCTGAAAGTATTATTTTTCAAAGAAATTTTTTAATAAATAATTAAATATCGAAAACTCCATCTCATTGTCACAGCTTGGATCATGACAATATGACACGCATGCATGGTGCTGCCATGGATAGCAACTCTTTCAGCCTTTCTCTTAATAATCAATTGAAAAAAGAGACATGGCTCGTCGGCATTATTATGGCTTCTCAAGCATTGAAAAATATTTATTTATTGGAATAGAGATAAAATAGGTAATTGGCTTTGATTTTTCATTGAGATAATTGATGGAGTTTGATTAAAGACAAACTAGGTGCTGGATGCAAGCCAAAAGCTCCTACCTCTTCTATTATTAATATTAATTAGCTTATCTCATAAAATAAATCCAAAATATTTCTCAAATAGCGACATCTACACGCTACACATAAAAAAATAAACACAAACAACCTGGCATATCATATAACTCAGTACCTCACATGGATTCCCTCTTCTCCCTCTTCCATAAAATATATCAGACGATAATTACACGTCCCTTTCTCAAACTTAACACCTTAATTGATATTTATATATTTAATTTAATACTTACGGGCCACAAGCCTTACTTTGTTTTTGTCCTACAATAGATGATGGATTACTTTGTTTTTGTCCTACAACAGATGATGAATTTACGAATTTCGAGTGAAATTATTTTGTATTTTATTATTCTAACATAAAATTTTTATCTCATTCGTTCATGTTTCAACGATCGGTCATGCCCATGAATGAGACCAAATTCGGAACTTTTGCTTGATCGATATGGATAATTAATTTTTTTTAAGTGTGGACGTCCACATGCGAATTTCTACCTAATTTGAGGGGAGAAAAAAAAAATGTAAGTTACCAAACATATAACAGACGGATTTTCCGTGATTGACCAAGTAGTTTGGGTCACTTAAGTTTAAGTCTTCGGGGAAGTAGGAATTAAAAAATTAATTTAGACTTGCCCTTTTTTTTTTTTAAAAAAAAAAGAGACAACTTGCAGGAAAGGGATTCACTCAATATGTTTATAGAAATTAAGCCTTTTTGTGTGCTTTTATGGATGTTGATTTTCTTTCAAATATTTAGAAATAGTTTTAGCTTGTTCGAAGTCCAAATATTTACATTGCATCAATCCAAAATTAATTTAAGAGGTTTCGAAAAACTTTTAAGTTTTGATTTTAAAGCCATCATAGAGCTGACTTGGTCGGAATATAATTTAGAAAAAAGACATTTAATATAAGGAGACTTCTAATTATGATTTTGGTATATTTAATGAGTTTTCTTTTAAATATTTAAAATTAGATTTGGTCTATTGGTACTCAAATTTTAACTGCATTCTCCGTTAAAAAAAACTTAATTTAAGAGGTTTCGATCGACTTCTTATTGTAAGTCATCTAAGAGACTTTTGATTTTGGTTATGACAGAGAGTTAATTTAGGATATACTAAGAGCATCACCAAAAGACTTTACTAATTTTACTTTTCAAATATCTATTTACTTACCTATATAGCAAATAGGAGAGTGACAAAAATATTATCGGTCAAAAAACTCTTCAAATAGAAATAAGTTAATATTATTTTAATTAAATAATTATTTTTTTAAAGAAAGATAAATAGTAATTAAAGCGCTCTCTCTCACTAATAAAAAGTAATAAAATATAAATAAAAAAAGAAAACACTTTACAAATTTAAAGAGTGAGAAACATTTCTTATTTAGAATGTCTTTTAAAGTACTAAAAGTTGATATAACTCTTTAAATAAATAATAAAATCTTATTTAAAAAATTTTTTAATGATGCTCTAAACACATAATTTAAGCATATAAATTCTAAAAAAGTCTAAAAATAAGAAAAACGGCTATGTTATTACGGTCTCATTTCTCGTATTGTGTAACCAACAGAGCTATTAAACATTTGAAGGTAATTAAATAAATGACCGGTTTTACTAAAATAATAAAGGGAATTAAGATCCCAATGAAGTGGAAGCATCGAGCCTTGTGCAATTTTTGTTTGAGGACAAAAAGCATGGCAACGCTTAGTTCACGGGTTCAGTCACTTGCCAATTCCCGGAGAAGAGTTTTGCTCAATATCTCTGGATTGGAGACATTTTGCTCATTTTGGTGGCTTACTCTTGTGGGGACGTGGGGCTAGTTTTCGATATTTTGATTACAATGCCATTTGACTATTTCAGTCAATCGAAGTCATATCTTACAATATTGCACAATAATTAAATGTGGAAAATGTATCCCAACAAATCATTGCATTTCATTATTTTCTGTTGTTGGTAAAATTTGAAAAGACCAATGAAGCGGTGACATGTGTAAGAGAGTGTTTTGTGTATAAATTCATTGATAAGAAGTTACAAAAATAACGGCTGGTAATTTTTTTTAAAGAGTAATATTGCACATCTTAAATTTTTTATTTTAAAAAATTATTCCAATTGATTTAGTATTCATTAATTGATTGATGAAAATAATATAATTAATTCACTTTAATTTTATAAAGACTTACCAACTATACTCAATTAATGACACATAATTTGGGATCAAATTTATGTTAAAAAAATTATAATGTCTGTTGACACAACTTAAAAGTAAATTTTAACTCCCAAGTATAAGAGTGTCTTGTTGTATTATAACTCGGTGAGTCCGAGGTCGATCCACAGAGAAAAGATTTAATTAGTTTATTTTATTTTATCTAAAAATTGAAATTAAAACTTGAATATAAACAACTTAATTTAAATGAAACTATGGAATTGAACTAGTTAGGGTTATGGATCCACTCTTAGAAATAAATAAAACTTAATAAATTCTTTTTGCCAATTTGTTTTAGATTTATTACCCAAAAGATTAATTATACAAATTATTATTATTTTCCCTTTAATTTTATGATGGATTAAGTATTTATTGTGCCAAAATTTAATTTGTCTACAATAAGTCAAAATACCATTTCACCATGCCTTATATTAAGATCTTAAGAATTTATTGTGCCAAATTCATTTGTTTGTCTACAATAAATTAAATTTTCAAAATATAAAACATGTATAAAATTAAATAGAAAATAATTTAATTTATAAAATTAAACATAGAATTTGATTAAATCATATTTATTTCTTAAGAGTTTCACCTTCCCCTAACTAATATTATTTAGTTAAGCATAATTAAAGTAAAAAGAAGTAGTAAAATTGAATTACTTATAATTAAAAGAAATAAAAACAACTAAAATTGGAAATAAAACTAATTTTATTAATGAAAATAATTATACAAAATATTAAAAACACACCTGGAAATCAAGATTACAAGGAGATGGAGAGAATTTGAGAAGAAGAGAGTTGTAGAGAGATGATTAAAACATAAAAATGAGGCCTTATTTATAGAAAAATAAATTCATAATCCAGTGCTTTGCGGTCCATCATAGGCTTCATGCATGTGCTCCTCACAACCCTTAGATCAAGATCCAATGGCTGGTCAAACTTCAAAAGTCAACATCACACATGGCATCATTTGACTCGTCCGATTTGCCCAAAGAACGGTTGAGATTTGGCGGGTTAATGGGTGGATCGGGTCGACCCGAATACAAAGATTCGGATCCTCAAACTTGCTTCACCAACCATTGCCACGTGGCACAATCATGGCCATTGAATCATGAACGGTTGAGATTTAGTCAAGATTGCCAGTTATCCCATGCACTCATATCTATTGTAAGCTCATTTCATCATCCAATCAGTGCTCGGTCAACAGGAAAAGTCAACTTTTTTTACACAAGCCCAATTTTAAGCCGATCTTGACTGATCTTAAGGTTTTTGGACCTCCGAAATCCAAATTTGACCTCCGTTTATTTGTTTGGAGCCTCGAAGTACGTGAAATTAATAATTTTCCTAATAAACACATAAAAATACACAAAATTAAATATATTTAAAACATAATTAATAATTCATAATATATTACATAAACACAAATATAAATTATAACATAAGCATAAAATAACATATTATCGCTTGATAATTAAACAATTTTTAATACTAATCACACCCCCCAACCAGCTTATTGCTAGCACTCTAGCAATTAAAGCGTTATATTAAGATTTATAAAATTCACATGCAAGTTAATAGTTGTTCATCTATCCTCTAAATTACCAAATAAATGAACTCTCCCAAATTCCTTTACCACATTGATGTTCACTCATTATCCAGAATATCATCAAACCTTCTTTTGTGCTCAAGTAATTAACACAATACTTATGGGGCTTCATTAAAAGAAAAACAACATTTTCGTTCTAAAATTCATTAGAAATTATATCTTTAGGCAATAGATTATTCACACATTTTTTTTTATATTACATTTCTAACCCGTTTAGCGAGCTTTAGGTCAGTGACTCCCAGACCAGTTGGCCTTAGGGCACTAGGTGTTGAAGCACCCCTACGGACTTAATTACTCGGGTTTCTAATAAACAAACAATATATCTATTACTCATGTAGCGAGCTTTAGGCCAGTGACTCCCAGACCAGTTGACCTTAGGGCACTAGGTGTTGAAGCACCCCTATGGACTTAATTACTCGGGTTTCTAGATATAACAAAATTAAAAACATTTTTTTCTTTTTTCTTTTTTTTTTTGATTTTTTGATTTTTTGATTTTTTTTTGGAAATATACACTTTCTACTACCTTAGATACTATTCCTAATAAATCAAAAGAACTAAATGCTGTAAAATTTTAACTTACAACCCACTAGTATGTGTCATAATGTGTGTGTGAAGAATGATTCAATAATACCTGTTAAATGAGTAAACAATTAAATAACTTAATAACTAAGTGGAGAGTTCACAAATTTGAGTAATTCAAAGAAAAGGGAACAAAAACAACTTACTATGAATCTCAAAATCAAAATATAATACAACAAGACTATTAGGATGCGTCTCAAAAGTCGTGACTCTTTACACGGCCATCCTAGACAAAAAACAATTTTTTTTTGGTTTTTTTTTAACAAAGAAAAGAAAAGAGAAAAGAGAAATACAACACACATATTTAAAACATACGTCAATTATCCCCACCCTACGACCTAATCTAAACATTATCTTAACATTTTATAAATTTACAGATATGCAAAAAAATAAAAATAAATAAATAAATAAAAATAAAAGAGAATAATAAAAGAAGAATAAGAAGAGATCTCACCTGAACTTGATGCAGAAGCTTAAAAGTAGATAACAAAGATGAAGAAAAAGTCAATTTTTTTTTTTTAACAACACTCTTAAGATTAAGAAGATGCGTTTCTAGAGAGACTACATTCTCTATATCCTGCCATCTTCGACTCAAATTTGTCCTAAGTTAGTCTTTACAGAAAAAAAAAATATTTTTTTTTGTTTTTTTTTTTTGTAAACACATAACCAGGACCAAGACATTCCACAATTATCAACTATTCCCTCCCCCCAACCTGAAAAAGACATTGTCCTCAATATTTTAAAAGGAAAGAGAAAGAGTGTAGAAGACATCACATGAACACTACAACAGAAAATATTTACAAACGGAGAGTTAAATCTAAATCGCACTTCTTATTACTGCTACTGTTACCGTTACCATCATTAGTCGACCAATTCAGTGCAACAGTCTGTGGATCTGGCTCTGGTGTATAAGCTTGTAAAAGATCAAGTAACTCATTAGCAGTAGAAGCAGAGATAAATAATTTTTTTACAGAATGTGGAACAAAATGATTCTTTATTGCATGATTAATAAAAGTTAGCAAGCCGTCATAAAAATTATTAACATTTAACAAACCGATGGGTTTTTGATGAATGTTCAAGTGGGCCCAAGTTGCAAATGTAATTAGTGCCTCAAAAGTTGCAAGATCTCCTGGCAAGAAAATAAAAGCATCAGCATGATTCATCATTTCAGATATTCTCTCTTGCATACTTGATACCACTAATTCTTCTCCAATTGGTGGGCCAGACATGCACACTAGCGGTTTTATGGGTTTTGGGATAATGCCGAGTACTTGGCTTCCTTTGGTAAAAACAGCTTCTGAGACAAGTCTTGATAACCCTCGTTCACCTCCTCCATATACAAGATGCAGTTTCCTCTCTGCTATGACACGACCAAGATCTACAGCTACCTGAACGAACTCTTTGTACTTTCCATAGTGAAACCCAGAAAGCACACAAATATTTTTGAATTGTTTACTCGAAGATGATGCCATTGGACTAATTTTTCAAAAACAAGTTGTGAGTGTTTGAAAAATGAGCTCATATTTAAAGATCTTGGTAACATAAATAATGAGAAACAGCTGTAAATGGGTTGGCAATATTTGTCAAATGACGAGTAAAGCTCGTGGCTCAATAATTCAAAAACAAACAGTAAAAAGAAAGTAATGATTAGAAAAAGCAAACAGTAAAAGAAAACCAAATATTTATTAAAAACAAAATCACATCGCTAAATGCAATAATGCAAGTGATAAAATAACAGTAAAGTAAAATAACAGTGAAGTGAAAGGATATTTACTGGTAGTTGTGATTGTGGCTCACATCTTCCTCTGGTTTTACGTCCAGTAACGGCTTGAACGCCCTCTATGGGTCGAGGATCGGCTTCCTATCCAGTTTTCTTATAAACTAGCAAACATGGTCTTTTTGAGTTAGATTCCCAAGACTAAACTGTGCACTTTGTTTTTGGAATAGTATCCACAAATTATAAATCTCACGTTGCACAAATCCACTTCGATGCGTCTCAAGAGATCGTAAGATATCATCCAACGATTCTTTACTCATGCCATCTTTAACGAATTTAATTTTATCTTCACGAGTATCAGAAACCATTCCTAAAGATTTACAATCTGGTCGTTTGCAACCAAGTCTTACACAGTTATGACATTTTGAGCCAAGTCGTTTAGCTCTCCTTTTCTTAGCAAACGTACTTTTACCAAAACCAGGCATGTAAGAAACAAATTGACCAGAAAACTCACCTGCTAATCGGACCTTTGCTTCAATTAACCAACGAATGTCAGAAGGAATGCCATTGATCATTAACAAACGCAATCGTTCACAACGAGCTTTGTAAATTTTCCTGAGGGCATTCTGAGGGAGAGAAGGAAAATGCTTATGGAGTTTATGTTGTATTTCTTCCATGTTTGATTTTGGGGTTTCAGTTATTGTGGGAAACTGAAGATACCGACTTAAGAAGTCACGGAGTACCGTTATCCGCCATTTATACGGGAAAATAAATCAAAACACACCAAAATCAAATCAAGCGTGAAAGCGAGCAAAAAGAAGCACACAATATAAAAGGAAAATGAACTTACATTCGTCCTCTCATTGAGTTAACCTCAAGCTCCATTTGAAATTCATATATGCCACTCTCTACTGTTCTGAGTTGTCCCTCTAGATCCTCAACATAGGACACGAATTCTGGTGGTTGCAGATCCCAAAGTGGATGTGATTTACAGCTTTGTATCAGGCCTCTTAAGTGAAATTTTATACGCCGAAATCTTTTAAGATGTGCGAACAGGTATTTTCTCATTGAGGTGCTCATGATGTAAAATGAAAATTGATGAGAGAATGTACAACTGTCAAACAAGCACGCTTACACAAGAAAAACAATGTTAAAAAAAAAACTATGTACAGTGCATCAATCTAAGGAAAAAAAAAAAGTCAAACAATGAAACGGTAAAATAATAGTAAAAAAAAAATCATTAAAAACTTAATCAAGAACTGGTGGGTCATCCAAATTAATTTCGGTGTCCTCGTCACGTGGGTGATGTTCCAGATATGGTTTTAATCTTTGACCATTAACTTTAAATGTGACACCACTATTTGGATTCTCAATTTCTATAGCCCCATATGAATATACATTTTTTACAACAAATGGGCCACTCCATTTTGACTTTAACTTTCCTGGAAATAAATGAAAACGAGAATTATAAAGCAACACTTTTTGACCAATCTCAAATGTTTTTCGAAAAATTCTTTTATCATGAAATGCTTTTGTTCTTGCCTTAATAATTCTTGAATTTTCATATGCATCATTCCTTAATTCCTCAAGTTCATTCAATTGCAATTTTCGCACATTACCAGCATCAACCAAATTTGAATTAAAAGCTTTAATAGCTGTTGTGCAAATTTTAATGTACTCGCAAGCGCACGAATCTATTGTAGTATACACTAATGGTGACGAGTGTCGATCCCACGAGGAGGTGGATTTTAATTATATATAGAATTAATTTTGTAAATGGGTAGTTGGATTTATGGTGGAAATGATTTGGAATATGCTAATACTTAAATTAAAATGGCGATAATAAATTCTAAAATTGGAATTGCAATGGAGAGAATAAATTGAAGAGAAAATCTATTAAATTGACGTACTTGGGTATCTGGATCCGTATCAACATGCATCATGGGCTAAATAATCCGTATTAATGCCAATTAAATCATGAGGGGGGAATCCACACCTCATGAACCACGCTCTAATCAATATGGTGCTAAGGGCTTATCGTGCCAAATAATAATAACCTTATACTAGAGAGCCGGTGTAACCAAGGCGGTATCTAGACAAGACTATTATTATTTGTCGACGAGAAGTCAAAACATCCACAAAAATTAGAGGGGAAGAGAAAATAAATTTACCAAATTAAGCCCATGACACATGTTGAGACTTCACCTTCAACCCAAGCTTGAAAGAAAATTAGCCACTCATAATTGAACTAGGGGCAAAATAGAAATTTATTAAAATACGAAGAAAATACAAGATGGAGAAGGAATTACAGAAAATGGATCCCAAAAATGGATTCAGAGATATCAAATTAGGGGGGGGAGGCCCCCTTTTTATAGATACATGGAGTAAATCATGGCCATCGGATTAAAAACAGTTTGGACGCTCAGGATTGCGCCACGTCATCAGTCAACAGTCCACGGTTTGACCACGCGGATGAACAGTAACACGGTTTGGTTGAAAATAATCCTGTGTGATGCATGCACCGTACGTGAGATTTTTCGTCCACTGATATGCTGCCACGTCACCATCAACAGTACATAAGAATTTTAGTCCAACTGGATCGTGACACCTCATCAGTCAATGCCACATCATCGGTCAATGCCACGTCATCATCCTTCTATGTGAACAGTGTCGTGAATAGTAACGTATACAGTACCGTACACGTGAATAGTACCGTACATGTGAATAGTGCCATTTTTCCTTTTATGCTCCTCCTAAGGTTTTCGACCGTCCTGAGTTCAAAAGTGATGCCCGTTTTGCCGTCTGATCTCTCCTTTATTGTGAAATGACTATAATGCCCCTAAAATACATAAAATACTTAATTAAAATAAAACACATGTAATTAAATCACAAGAAGGTTAAATATATAACAGTAAGGGTTGTTAGTAAGACTTAAAATGTAAAATGACGGTTTTCTCCTTTATAAATATGCATTTTCTAACACTCAACACACCCCCCAACCAGCTTATTGCTAGTCCCTAGCAAATAAAGCAAAAACAAAATTCAAATTCAAAATAATTTTTTTTTTGTTTTAATAGAAACACTCGTATTTATTCCATCAGATTAATGATAGCAATCAAATAAAAGTATAAGCATTATCTCCAGTCTAAAGCAACATCACACCCACATCAACCATCCACATGAATTAGCCCAGTAGACTTTGTTTTAGCTACTCTCAAGAATGACATGTCAAACCCCAAAATCTCACTGGAAGTAGTGACACTCTCACAAATAAATTAATCCCAATAAAAATAATCACTCCAATGAATGGTAATTGAGAGAGAAAATAATAAAGAAGTGATATCACATGCTCTCACCAAGATGAAATAAATATGCCCTCAGCTTAGAAATAATACGATCTCAAGTCAAATAAAATGTTAGTCAACCCACTTTATTTATCTTTTTTTTTTAATTATGCATCACTACATCTTTTTAGCCCATATAACTAGCTTCTACTTCAAACTATAGTTCCCTAAAATCAAGAAAGACTTTTATTAGGACGAAACGTAGGCTAGGGACATGGCTAACAAAGAAGGAAAATAAGGAAAACAAAGTGTATGTTTGAGAAAAATGCAGAGAATTTTTTTTTTTTTTTGGAAGTTGCAAGGTGGATTTCACCTATTTTTATTCTTTTGAAACAACTTTTGTTTTTGTTTTTTTTTTTTGCTTTTATTTGGCATAACTTTACTGAACAAAATAATTATTTACATTTTCTCAAACATAAATAGGTGATGGAACTTATAAGATATCGGGTAATACTCCTAATCGGAGTGGGTCAAGATGATAAGTTGACAAAGAAAAGGTTTTTTTTTTTTTTTTTAAAGGCTCAAAAGGGTTAACTATGGATATTAAATAAAAGGGATGGCTTGAAAGGCTCAAACGGATCAAAGATGGCCTCTCCATCGTCTTTTAGGGCTCTAAATAATCTTCCATATCTACTAGTTAGATGGGCCTCCAAATGTAGCAACACACTCTTTTTTCTTTTTCTTTTTTCTTTTTTTTTTATTTTACAATTTTTTTTTTAAGGGTTAACTCAAAAGTAATTTAGAGATCGTGTATAAAATAATAAACTGCTAAGCTGTATAAAGAGTGGGCAAAAGGGTTATTCTCCAAGAAAAATAATAGGCTCAAAAACTCACTTGGTACTTATTATGACATGTTCATTCCTTCAAGCAACTCACATTTGTCTCCGACATCAACATGTAAAGTAGCAAACATAGCGTAACATCACTTAAGACCAAAGATAATACAAATACTAAAATTTGAAATTAATCATGTCATCCAATGTTAAAACAAATCACACATTTTTTTTTTTAAACATCATTCTACCCCCCAACCTATTCTAAACATGAAAGGAAAATATGCATGCAGAAATGTAAAAATGATGCATAAAAACTAATTAGAAAAGTTACACGTAAAATGATAGAAAACGAAAATGATTTTTTTTTTTTTAAAAGAAGATGCGTTTCTAGAGGAACTACACTCCATATTCAGCCATCTTCGACTCAAAAGTTGGAAAATGTATATTTATAGAGGAGAAATTAAAGAAGAAAAATAAACATAAACACATAATAAAGAAAAAGAAAATGTCTGAATTTTTTTTTTTTATAAACGATGAAGATGCGTTTCTAGAGTCACTACACTCCATATTCAGCCATCTTCAACACAAAAAGCTAGCAACAGTTAGTTTCTACAACAAAAATTAGTAAAAACTTAACCAAAATTCCACAATTGTCGACTATTCCCTCCCCCCAACCAGAACGAAACATTGTCCTCAATGTTTGAAAGGAAAGAAGTAGAGTTTAGAAGACATCACCTGGGTGGTGCAACACAGAAGAAAATATTTATAGGCGGAGAGTTAAATCTAATTTGTACTTCTTACTGCTGCTACTGTTACCATCATTATTTGGACGCTCCAACACAAAGGTCCAGGGGTCTGGCTCCGGTCTATAAGCTTGTAACAGATCAAGTAGCTCATTAGCAGTGTGAGCACAAATAAAAAGTTTTTTCACATTAGCGGGAATGAAATAGTTTTTTATTGCATGGTTAAGAAATGCGATAAAGCCATCAAAAAAGTTATTGACATTTAACAAACCGATGGGTTTTTGGTGGATGTGCAGATGGGCCCAAGATGCTAGCGTGATAAGTGCCTCTAGTGTTGCAAGATCTCCTGGAAGGAAAATAAATGCATCAGCATGATTAAGCATTTCAGTTATTCTTTCTTGCATACCTGAGACGACTAACTCTTCTCCAGTTGATGAGTCAGACGAACTGCCCAATGGTTTTAAGACTCTTGGGATGATGCCTAACACTTGACTTCCTCTGATAAAAGCTGCTTCTGAGACCATTTTTGATAACCCTCGATTACCTCCTCCATACACCAAGTGTAATTTTCTCGCTGCTACGCTTCGACCAAGATCTATGGCTGCCTCAACGAACTCTTTATGTTTGCCATATGTAAATCCAGAAAGCACACAAATGTTCTTGAATTGTCTATTGGGAGTAGCTGACATTGTGATACTTCTCAAAAACAATTTGTGAGTGCTTGACAAAAAAGAAATCACATTTAAGAGTCTTGGTGATAGTGGGTCATGGTTGTGTATGAGGTAATATGTCAGTGTCAAATAACGCGTAAAGCACGTGCTCGCAAGTCAAAAAGAAAATAGTAAAAAGGAAAAAGCAAACAGTAATAAAATTATTAAAGACAATAATGCAAACAATAAGACAATAGTGAAATAAAATAACAATAAAGTAAAATGATATTTACAGGTAGTTGCGACTGTGGCTCACATCTTCCTCTGGTTTTACGTCCAGAAACGTCTTGAACGCCCTCTATGGGTCGAGGATAGGCTTCCTATCCAGTTTTCTTATAAACTGGCAAACAGGGTCGTTTATAGTCAGATTCCCGAGACTATATCGTGCATGCTCTTTCTGGAATAATGGCCATAACTGGAGAATCGCTCCTTGCACATATCCACTGGGATGCGTTTCAAGAGACAAAAGGATATCATCCAATGACTCCTTATTCAAGCCATCCCTAATGAATTGAATCTTATCTTCCCTGTTATCAGACACCATTCCTAAAGAACATGGGTTTTTATTGCAACTCATTCTGGCACACTTATGACAAGCAACAGAAATTCTTCGAGCTTGTCGTTTTCTTGCATAATTTCCTTTACCACAACCAGGCATGGGTGTTATATCATTGCAGAATTCGGATGTGAGTCTTGATAGATGATCAGCAACAACATTTTCAGCACCCTTTTTATCTTTGATGGTAAGGTCAAATTCTTGTAGTAACAAAATCCAACGAATTAGTCTTGGTTTGGCATCCTGTTTACTCATCAAATATCTCACAGCAGCATGGTCAGTAAACACAACAGATTTAGAGCCAAGCAAATATGAACGGAATTTGTTTAATGCAAATACCACAGCAAGTAATTCTTTTTCAGTTGTAGAATAATTCATTTGAGCACTATCCAAAGTCTTGCTCGCATAATAAATCACAAAAGGCTTACCATCCCTTCTTTGTCCTAAAACAGCACCAACAGCAAAATCACTTGCATCACACATTAATTCAAATGGCAAAGACCAATCAGGAGATTGCATAATAGGTGCAGATGTTAAAAGACAAATTATTTTTTCAAAAGATTTTTGGCAATCATCATTCCATTCAAACGGTGCATCTTTTAATAAGAGGTTACAAAGTGGTTTAGATATGGCACTAAAGTTTTTTATAAACCTCCTATAAAATCCTGCATGTCCTAAAAAGGATCGCACATCTCTAACTGTTTTTGGTTCTGGCAATTTAGATATGACTTCGATTTTTGCTTTGTCAACTTCAATTCCTTTAATAGAAACAACATGACCCAAAACAATTCCAGAAGTAACCATGTAGTGACATTTTTCCCAATTCAACACGAGTTCTTTTTCAACACATCTTTTTAAAACTTTCTCCAAATTATCAAGGCAATCATCAAAAGAATTCCCAAACACAGTCAAATCATCCATAAAGACCTCTAAACAATGTTCAACCATATCACAAAAAATGCTTAACATACATCTTTGAAATGTTGCAGGAGCATTACAAAGCCCGAATGGCATTCTTTTAAATGCAAATGTTCCAAAAGGACATGTGAATGTGGTCTTTTCTTGGTCCTCAAGTGCAATAGGAATTTGATAATAACCTGAATATCCATCTAAAAAACAGTAGTAGGGATGTCCTGCTACTCTTTCTAAGATTTAGTCAAGGAATGGTAATGGAAAATGATCTTTTCTAGTGGCTTCATTTAATTTTCTATAATCAATGCACATGCGCCAATTAGATGTAATTCGTGTTGGAATTAATTCACCTTTTTCATTTTTAACAACAGTGATTCCAGATTTTTTAGGCACTACTTGTGTAGGACTTACCCACTTACTATCAGAAATAGGGTAGATAATTCCCACATCAAGTAATTTAAGGACTTCTGTTTTGACTACCTCTTTCATGTGTGGGTTTAATCTTCTTTGAGGTTGTTGACATATTTTAGCATTTTCTTCCAAATTAATTCTATGTGTGCAGATTAAGGGATTAATGCCTTTAATGTCATTTAAAGTCCATCCTATTGCATTTTTATGCTTTTTAAGAACAATTAGTAACTTACCTTCTTGGTCGCTTGTTAAAGTAGAAGAAATCACAACAGGATAAGTTTGTTCTTCTCCAAGAAAAGCATATTTCAATCCTTCAGGCAAAGGTTTCAATTCCATTTTAGGTGCTTCTTGTTGTTCTGTCTTTTCAATACTTCCAAGCTCCTCAAATTTTGGCTCGTCATCATAATTTTGCAAAGTCTGCATAGAATCAAGCAACGAATTTATATTAGAAATATCAAGTTCAAGTTGCTTATTTGACTCAATTGAATTAACTAAACAAACATTAGAAAGGTCAGAAAAATCCCCTTTTTGAATATTTTCCTCGATACAAGATTCAAACAATTCCTTTTGTTCATCAGTATCATCTTCATTCTCATTTTCTTCATTAGGTTGCCTGCACATGTTGAAAACATTCAATTCCAAAGTCATATTCCCAAAGGATAAATTCATTAAACCATTCCTACAATTAATCAAAGCATTAGCAGTTGCTAAAAATGGTCGACCTAAAATTACAGGAATTGGTTTGTAATTATTCACAACAGGTTCAGTTTCCAAGACAATAAAATCCACAGGATAAATAAATTTATCAACTTGTACTAAAACATCTTCCACTATTCCTTTTGGTACTTTAACGGATCTATCGGCAAGCAAAAGTGTAGTTGAAGTTGATTTTAACTCACCAAGATTAAGTTGAAGATAAACTGAATATGGAAGCAAATTAACACTAGCACCAAGATCTAGTAAAGCATGCTCAATTCTGTGGTTACCAATAATACAAGAAATGGTAGGACAACCAGGATCTTTATATTTCAACTTATTATTAGTAGACAGAATTGTACTTACCTGTTCGGCCATAAAAGCAATCTTTCTTACCTTCAATTTCCTATTAACAGTGCACAAGTCCTTTAAAAATTTGGCATATGAAGGAACCTGCTTGATTGCATCTAATAGAGGAATGTTAACTTTCACTTGCTTAAAGATTTCATAAATTTCAGAAGAGTGGTTTGATTTCTTTGGTTTATTCAATGCATGCAGAAATGGTGGTTCAGGTGGAACACTAGTTATTTCTTCACTAGGTGTAAGTTCATTTAGTCCTTCCTTACCCTTTGAATTTTCATCATTTTCATAAGGTTCAGGCATAAGTCTATCAACAACCTTACCACTACGAAGAGTTATAACTGACTTGACTTGGTCTGTGGGTGAATTTTGTTGAATTTTAGGATTTGGTTGTGGTTGGGCTGGAAATTTTCCTTTTTCTTGAATGGTGAGTGCAGAAGCAATTTTAGCAAGAGTATCTTTCAAATCAGAAAAAGTTTGTGCATTTTGATTGTTAATAACATCTTGCTTTCTGATGAATGAATGCATTGTGTCCTCCAGATTTTTCCAAGGTGGTGGAACATATGGTGCATAAGGCTGAGGATTTTGAAAATTTTGTGGAGGTGGTGCTTGTGAAGATTGTGCATTATTATTATTCCTCCAACTGAAATTCGGATGATTTTTCCAACCAGGATTATAAGTCTGTGAATATGGGTTTGGTTTATTGAAAGTGTTAATGACATTACCTTGATCATTTAGACATTCAATAAGTGCAGGCAAAGTGGGACACTCTTGAGTGAAATGATCATTCGAATTACATATGTTACATGCAATTTCTTGAACAGATTTTACTTGATCACTCTTTTTATGCTCCAAAGCTTCAACTTTCCTAACTAGGGATGCAAATTTTGCTTGTAAATCATGATCTTCCCTAAGGTTATGGATTCCTCCACTAGATGGAGATGATTGTTGCTTATTTGTCAATTCAAAAGTTCCAACAGTATCCCAATGTTGTGCATTTTCAGCTAATTGGTCAAGGTAATCTAGTGCATCTTCAGGATTTTTATCCCTAAATTCACCATTACACATCATTTCAACAACCTGTCTACTTTGGGGTATTAAGCCTTCGTAGAAATAAGTGACCAATCGCCAAGTTTCAAAACCATGATGTGGGCATATGTTAAGCAACTCTTTAAACCTATCCCAACATTGGTATAATGTTTCTCCATTTTTTTGAGTGAAAGAAGTGATTTGCCTTTTAAAAGAATTTGTTCTATGAGGTGGAA